>NC_067120.1:26866823-27166823 GCF_021347895.1 Acanthochromis polyacanthus | reverse complement strand
GACAGAAAAAATAGAAATGTAGAAATGTTTGCAAATTTATTAAAAAAGAAAAACTGAAATATCACATGGTCATAAGTATTCAGACCCTTTGCAGTGACATTCGTATTTAACTCACATGCTGTCCATTTCTTCTGATCCTCCTCGAGATGGTTCTGCTTCTTTATTGCAGTCCAGTTGTGTTTAATTGAACTGATTGGACTTGATTAGGAAAGGCACACACCTGTCTATATACGTAAGACCTTACAGCTCACAGTGAGAGCAAATGAGAATCATGAGGTCGAAGGAACTGCCCAAGGAGCTCAGAGACAGAATTGTGGCAAGGCACAGATCTGGCCAAGGTTACAAAAGAATTTCTGCAGCACTCAAGGTTCCTAAGAGCACAGTGGCCTCCATAATCCTCAAATGAAGTTTGGGATGACCACAACTCTTCCTAGACCATGGCCGTCCAGCCAAACTGAGCAATGGTGGGAGAAGAGCCTTGGTGAGAGAGGTAAAGAAGAATCCAAAGATCACTATGGCTGAGCTCCAGAGATGCAGTCGGGAGATAGGAGAAAGTTCCACAAAGTCAACTATCACTGCAGCCCTCCACCAGTCGGGGCTTTATGGCGGAGTGGCCCGACGGAAGCCTCTTCTCAGTGCAAGACACATGAAAGCCCAAGAGTTTGCCAAAAAACACATGAAGGACTCCAAGACAATGATCCTCGGCCCGTCGAGCTCATGTTGAGGTGTCCCTGAGCAAGACACCGAACCCCTAATTGCTCCTGGTGGGTCGTGGTTAGCGCCTTGCATGGCAGCTTCCACCATCAGTGTGTGAATGTGTATGTGAATGGGTGAATGTGACGTATCATGTAAAGCGCTTTGGATAAAAGCGCTATATAAATACAATCATTTACCATTTTAAATCCTAACAATCAACCTTAGCGTGCGTGACATACAATGAACGAAAAGACTAGTGCCTCAGGAAAAGACTAGTGTCTCCAAATGTACAGGGTTTTAGAATGTCTAACAAAGTTCACTAAGCCGAGGCACACGAGCAGGGCTGGTTACAGCGGCAAGCTGCCGAGCTTCAGGCTTGCCGGCTTCTTATGCTGAACCATGCAGGCTCCGGATTGGCTGACTTCGGCTCAGGTCAGCTGCTCTAAATCAGACACCAGGCACAGGTGAGGAGGATCAGCTGCAGCAGCAACCTGAGAGTGTATATAAAAAAAAAAGACACAGTGAGGATCCTCACTCTCTGAACCTACACAATTAACACTGCACTACAGGGGGAATAAACACAAAATACACAAAATGAATTTTTCTTATTAATTTACCCTACATGGTGAATTCTACATTGCTGACAGTGATGTTTTGGAAGAGAAGCTCTAGCTCCAATCAGCAGTGAGCCTTGCACGGCAGTAACACCAAGCATGCAGTACTTCATTCTTCCCTGAAACCAGCAATTAAAAAAAGTCCTACGGGTTCGATTTCTTTGGTCAGAGCACAGCCTGCAAGTTCCTGCAGTGGATAAACTGTCAGGCTGGCTGTTGCCAAGCCCAGATAGTGCCTCCCCTCCCTCTCTCTGTGTCCGAAATGGCATACTAATGTACTACTCATACTAAGTGTGATGTCAAAATAAGTATGTAGTGCGTTCACATTAGATAGTATGAAAAGATTGAGTACGCGATAAATACTCGGATGTTCACTATTTCGGGAAAATATTTAAGTATGCGTGGCGACCACACTGGTCATACTCAACCGCCACATAATGCTTTGCGAGCTACCCACCGAAATGGAAGCCTTCGCGGGATCTGTGGCCGGCCTGGGGCGATATAAATGCAAGTACCCAGTGTTTTTATTTTATGTGGTTAAGTAGTCATCCTAATCACCCCACAGATTTGAGAAATGGGCATTTTCTGACCAACGTTTTAAAATTGTCAGACGCTTCACAACGTGTTATTGAATGCTAACAGCTAGTTGCAGCAGCTCGCTTTGCATACAGAACGAGTAGCAGCTCCATCCAGTAGCCTGCAGCTACAATTGAAACGATTCGCATAATCTGACTAATGACTGCATGAGGAGTGCTGGCTTGAAATTGCCACATTAATTATGCGACTGTTTGCTCGTCCTGATCTCACGAAGTTCCCTCAACTGTTGTCCTCGTAAAAGCTGTTTATATTATGGTCAGTCGCCGAGCACATTTCCCGGACAGGATCTGCAAAGAACTCTTAAATATTATGTGGGTGGCTTTACCACTCGAGTGGACTGTTATGATGATCAAATAGAAGCAATTTCTTATACCACCTAACAATGCAACTAATGCTTATAATGTTGGACACGACTGTTATTTTTCTCAGGGACAGATGAGAACACAGATCACCTCATTAAGTGGCGCACTGAAAATGAGGACATGTTTACAGGGCATCGTAACGCAGCCCAAAAAGGTTTCGAGTAAGTACTAAACTCATGTCATACATTGTGTGCATGTGTTTTTGTGACACCGAGTGGGTGTGAGTATGTAATGTAGGATGACCGAATCAATGAGATTGCAAATTTTTGTACCAGGTTCTTTACCGATCGGGTTGGAGCACCTTATCAGCAACAATTAACAGAGGGCAGAAAACCAGATGCCAGTGCAAAACAATCATTTAATTAGAAGAATCGTTTCTCCATATGCCAACACAGTTCACACTTCTAAAAACATTACCCAACTTCTCGCCGGCAAGGTGGGAGTCCAATAAAACCTGTAGTCTGTAAGTTAAAATCCGCAGTTAAAATCCAGGGAACGTGGGGTACGGAGCACACGGTTCAGCAGCCACGGGATCCATTCACCTTCTTGCTGAGCCTGGGCTTGTGTCCGGGGAGACCACCTGCAAGACACAAACCCACTGCCAGTACGGAGGTCTCTTTCACCACCCACCTTCCCACGAAGATGTACACCCGCCAGAACATTACTGGAAAAACCCCAAAGGGATACTCACACGCCAGGCAGACCTAACCGCCCTGCTGCTGCGAGTGTGTCGAGTTGTAACTTTCTGGGTCTCTGTCCGACTTCATCTCGGCGTTCCCCTCTGCCTCTGTTTTCAGGCTCATGCTCTCACCGCTTGTCCACCCTTTGCAGCTCTCCCTCCAAATGCCTCTGCTTTCCACAGGCTTGTATATGACTCTCTCCTGCCAGCCCCGAAGCCTCTGTCCCCACCGTTCATTGGTTCCTGTAGGGAGGAAGGGAGAACCTGGCAAGTGCAACCTATTGCCTCGTCAGAGGCGTTCACAGGCAGTGGGACACCCAAAAATCAAAGACAAAACTCAAAACAGTTAGTGCACCTGGCTCTGCACTCTGGCTTCCTCCATGGTGAACCGTCCCGAGCATAACTCAGAGAAATCGTGGGTTTGTTAAGTTGACCGTAGTTTCTGCTCCCGTGCAGAGCAGCGTTCGGAGTTTTCATTAATTGTAGCATTCCCTCAAACCTAGGGGTCATAGTAATTAGTTGTTTTGTAGCGCTTAAGTGTTGCCTTCCGAGAGTCGTGGTTGTTTAGTGTTACTTCTGTAGGAACCCAGAAAAGACCTCTGAAATTTCTGAGCAGATGACTAACTCAGATAAGGATTCTCTCCCTACAGAGAACAACCCCTGTTCATGGAAAATGGGGCATTTGTATTTCTGTGTGTTTTCAGTCACAGGAAAAAGGACATTCAGACCTTCTGCCGAGGGATGGAGATCCTGCACCTGGAAGGATCTTTCTGATAGACAATAACTATGACTTTATGCTATGAATGTTTTGTTTAACCAACTTTCAGGCTAAAACCTCCGTTTCACCCTCTCAGGAATGCCAGCTTTCCTCCCCCTCTCAAGAGACCTCTCAGGCTGCCTCCGGGGGTCATAAATTCTATGGCCCTGCTGAAGAAGAGCACAGAGAGAGACACTTTCTTTAAGGAACAAAGGACATCTTCAAAATTCATATTTCTGAGATGTATCTTGTGTTTTCAGGTTTACCAAAGTTAATGAAAGTGCTTAATCTCTAGCATATCCAAAAATGACACTCCTATTTTTTTACAGAAGTGGATTTATTAATTTGTGACGTTTATCTGATTTCTTCTTTTTCCTTCTTCCTGTTCAGGTTGAAAGGTGAAAATTCTGTTTATTCTTTATCATATGTATGACCTGCTATCATATCTTCACTGTGACTTATGTTTTAGTATTTAGATAACATGAATATATACTTCTTTATTGAATTAAATAATTCAATATACTTGTTAACCTACATAATCCCCATGTGTTCCACTTTCACTTGATGGATTATGGTGAGAGATAGACAGATCGTTTACTCGTTTTAATATCACATGTTTTTAATCCATTTTTTGGACCATCTGTCCTCTCTGTGAGACAGAGATTCAAATTTCGAGTGGAGAATTAGCGCGGAAACTCCATCTCCGCCCATTGTCCGCCTTGGCCTAATAAGACCCCAAGCAGCCCCCACCTCGCTCTCTTCTTCCTTCCTTCACTCTCTGGGGAACCTATGCTAGAGTCTCCCACTATATCCTTATCTAAAAGGTGCATCTCTATCTTCCGAAGTTTCTTTGTTTCAAAGTTTGCTAGCCATTTATCTTTTAATATTTTTGTAACTGAAGTAGACATTTTTGCTCACTTTTAAGTTGAACTTATTCTTTTATTCGTGATTTTTAACAGAGAACCAATTGAGAACCAGCATTTATTTTTCTTAATTTTGGTGGCTTTTCCATCAAACATCCGTTTCTTTTATGTGGCTAAAGCCTGAGAGCCATCATTTTTAAATCAAGTGACTCTTCAACCGAATCCCAGCTCCTTCAGCTGTGAACACCGGAAATCTGCTGGATCAGATCTCCGTCAACTGAACCGATCCACCACGGCAGGACATCCAAGCGTTGCCATAATGACGACACACCGCTCCGAACTAGCAAGTCCAGGTGCGTTGTAAAGTGTCATCTGAAGGCCCGCAAGTCCCAGCATTTTGACGGTTCTGTTACAGTAAGATACCAGCTGAACTGTGCTGTTTCTGGGTTAATGTGACTAACCAATTTATTAATTCATTTAATCCGTGTATTCTTTTACGAATCGCTCTTAGTCCAAATTACCGTTGTAGGGTTAACTACTTATTAAAGGTATTTTAATTGCACTCGTTAGGAAGGGCACCACCCTACAAATGTAGGGAAATTAATAACTGATAATTAATTGATACAGTCTAACATGTAAACGTCTAGAATTCTAGGGAAAAGTGATCCCAGTCTGACACACAAAACACAAAAAGACTGTAATTTTGGTCTAAATGAAGGACATTTATTGACTGATCTAATAACAATACAGTGACGAATATAGTAGGTACATGCGTGAGTGAATAATGGTGGTGTGTGGGTGTAGATGTGAGAATAGGTGTGTGCGTTTGCATGTGTAGGTGAGAGTGTGTGTGCGTCTGTCAGTGATTCAAATTAGCATTTCTATCTAAGATTACGGACTGAGTAATCAGACCGCTGAAGATACGACGAGGTGATTAATAATTTGGAATATGACCGAATGGTAAGTGACTAAACAGAGTTATTAAAAATGAAATTTGAAGCTATTAATGACATCAACCCCCAGATACAGATTAAGCATCAACTGATCTTACATTGTTGGAGAATGGGTCGCTCAGAGCCCGAGCCTGGGACAATGTTGCGTCTTGAACAAAGCTTAACTACACGCCTTGGTGGATCCCCGAGCCGTGAAGTCTGTCGCTAGGCAACGTCTCGGTGTCCTGCCTTCTGGTAGCCGTTGAGCGCCGCTGGTCTCGTTCGGCCCAGCTTGGTTGGTCTCAGCTGAGGGTGGTGACAACCGGGCCGGTTCTCTTCTCACGGGTTGACTTGACAAAAATAGCTTGTTTAAAAAAAACAGCAGGCTCACATTCTGTTTGTAGGCGATTCAGCCGGGCAAAAAGGCAGACATTTGAAAGAGCTGCTATTTCTGGAGGAATAAAACTGTAATGGGATTGAATTGGTTCCATTTCAAAAATTGCCGGTAAAACAAAAATTGAGCTCTGTTTGCTGAGAATGAGCAAAAATATCTATTCTGGATTAAAATGATTAAAGAAGTCGTAGTTATCAGAGGCCCGCTCTGATGACCGCGAGGAAGGAAAGTTTAAGAGTAAGGAAAAAGAGGGCGCGACTTAAAAAAAAGGGGAAGATCGCTTTGACGTGGTTCTTTTAGTGAGTCAGAAGAAGCAAGAGAGTGAACACAACAAAATGGAGGTTTATATACAGTACCTTTACTGACCAAAGAGGCGTGACTTCCCCCGGAACCTGAGAACTCCCCCTCCTTCTACGGGGTAGAGAGGCGGCATAAACCGAGTAGATCAAAATGTAAAGAGAATTACGAAATTACGTGCAAAAGCGGTCTGTTCACTTTCCCATGATCCTTAAAACATACTTTAAACAATCAAAGATAACATACTACAGAGTATACCAGCTAATCCAAAAATCTATGAGTTATTAGTTCCTAATTATGTTTTATGTGCTTTATCTACTAATTATATGTGTCACAGTGCAAATATGATAACATGACATACATAAGGTGGTGAATAAACAGTTTTCATCTCTTTTCAACCTGTATAAAACAAGATTTTAGGATTAAAACAGTGAAATTCACAATAATGTCATGGCATTCCAACGTCCAAAAGGGTGCAATGTTGAGCTGTGGAAGAAATGGTATTGGTCAGGAATTACACAGTAAGTTCGATAACTTTTGATATCAGCAAGCTAGAAACACGAGAGTTGGATAAAAACGTATGGCAACATCTCACTACATCTTTGGTAATCACAAAATCACAAAATATATTTCAGAAACATGAGTTTTGAGAGAGTCCTGTGAGCTGAACACTGTTTACCTAGTCAAGTTAGCTATCTGGCTTCTCCTCACCATAATCAGATGCACATAGGATTTCACCACACACACACCCACATTACACACACACACACACACACACACACACACACACACACACACACACACACACACACACACACACACACACACACACACACACGTAGTCACAGGTCACACATACATCACATGTCACTGTATATAGATTTCACTGTATATAGATTTCACTGCTGTTATTCCATAGAATAGTAAATAAATGCTTCATTTTAGACCAAATTAAAGCCTTGTGTGTTTCCTTGTGCAAACTGTGGGTCCATCAATTGTATGGTGACTGGGATTTCTTTGAAATCCTGCCTAAATTAATAATTCCTTGCAATAAAATAAGGTGGTGCCCCATAAACCGAGTGCAGCTAATTCATTTATCTTACGTAGTGTCTCCTACATTTCGTAGTAGTGATAGTTTCCAGCCATTAGTAGTCGCTGTGAATACTGGAACCGATTGTTCAGTTTCCTGTTGTTACTGCCATCTTGGTTGTAGTTCTTTTGGAACCCCTGTGAATAAAACCTTTTACGTTGTATTTAAATACCGTCTGTCATTTCCTGCGCCTGAGCCAACCCAACCTTGTAACATTACGATCCGGCCAACATGAGCTCAGCAGGAAATGTTAACGATACAGATGGTGCTTCTAAAATGTCCCTCAAGGAGGTCTTATCCTGTATTGAACCCACTCTGAATCGCCACGAAGAAACGTTGCGTTCACTATCTACTAGTAACTCCGCGATGTATAAACAGCTAGCCACCCTAACTGAGAAAATAAATCGACTCACGCCGAATGCAGCATCTGTTGCCCCGGCTTCTAGCTCTATGGCGGAGAAGGAGCCTAATGCTCCTGATTTTGGAGTCTACGACGCTTTTCTCACACAAGTTTTGCTGGTTTTTGAGTTACAACCCTAGTCATACTCTACCGGCCGGTCTCGCATTGCTTATTTAATGGGGTTGTTAGTATGTGATGCATGGGACTGGGGAACCGCAGTGTGGAAACGCCACGGTCCCCTGTGCGACTCATATTCGGCTTTCGTGGCAGAGATGAAGGGAAACTTCGATCATCCACTCAGTGGCAGAGACACAGCCACCCGGTTGGGGATATTCAACAAGGATCCCGGAGTGTGGCAGAATACGCTTGAGATTTCAGGACTCTCGCCGTGGAAGTGGACTGGAATGATTTTTCCCTCCGATACTCCTTCTATCGGGGCCTTTACGGAGGTCATAAAAGGTCAACTGACCCTCAAAGATGAACCAGCGACGCTCGACCAGTGGATTGATATCGCCATAAAACTGGATTCTCGCATGTGTGAGCGACGCAGAGAGAGGCAGTTTCAGCCATCCAGTAACCATCGCCCCCTCACCCCCGTCTGATGACCAAAATCCCCTGAATCCACGGCAGAAGAGCCAGAGCCAATGCAACTGGGCCACGCTAAGCTCTCCACTAAGGAGAAGGATTACCGGTGAGAGGCTAAACTCTGTCTGTTCTGTGGAGATCCTGGCCACTTCGTTGCAGCTAGCTCCCGGCATCGAGCAAAAGAAAAGGCCCACCAGGAACTGGGGAGGTTCTGGTGGGCCAAGTCTTGTCCTCTCCCCCGCAATGACTCCAGATGAGGACTACACTCTGTTGGGGAACTGTGTCGCTCCCTGTTCCTGCCTTGGTGGACTTGGGGGCTGAAGAAAGCTTCCTGGATGCAAACCTGGTAAGGCAGCTGAGTGTTCCTACTATACCTCTTAAAGAACCCCTGTCGGCTTGTTCCTTAAGCAACACAAGAGAAAAGGTGACTGTAGTCATGCTGCTCTGCATGGTGTTTGAGACGTAGGATTTTGACAGTGTTAAGTGCGTGTGATGCGCTTTGATTTTACTTTTATAAAAGCTGTATGAACCCTGATTCAAAAGTATAAACTGTATAGTTTTGTTTGTGTAGGGTCCTTTTTCTCTAAAAACCAGTGCAAGTGTGAAAAGTCAATCCCCACCCCCAACCCCCTACATTACACCCTCCACACCCACCAACCTTCCCACCACAGACACACACCCACCACTCTGATTTGCATTTGTATAGCTCACAGCATTTTCAGTGACACTGGAAAGCTCCCCCTCAGGAAAATCAGCCGTCCATGTCAATTCCTGGCAATTCTCAGTCGTTTTTTGTGCTTCCTGCAAATTGCTGTTTACTGCCGTTAATTTGAAATTCCACGGAAATTTTCAGTGCCGTTAACTGTCGAAAATCCCTCCTTTCATGCAGTGATGTGTATTGGACCTGTCTTAGCAAGAGACTGGCTCAAAACCCCCCAGTACCACCAAACCTCCAAGGAACCAAACTGATGGCAATAAAAATTCTGAGTGAGTCCTGAACCACAGAAGGGAAGAAGCTCAGAAACCTGGAGGACCACTTCAAAGACATTCCACTCACTGACAAGGAACTCTGAGCTCAAGTCAGAACCAACAAAGATAATCATCGCACAATTCTGGACAAAACTCCTTTTATGTACATCCATTTCACCAAACAAGTGAACTTTTCAATGACATCATGATTAATCTACCTCTTGCCTTACTTTTAATATTTTATTCCTCCTGATTAGTATCAATGTCATAATTTTAACATGTCTGCCAATCACATGAGCATGTTTGGTATCATTTTAATCAGCTATCTATCAGTAATGCTCCTAGATAAACCATATTCACCAAATTTCAATATTTTGGAAAGTTACAGAAATTACCTGAAAACATACCTCTGTGAGGGACATCTGGACATCAGCCCTCCCTGATGGAGGATGTACCAGACCCCTGCTGAGTTAATGATATGCAAAGGTACACTTTAAAAGATCACATCTGAAAGCACCATTTTGAGTTCTCCTGAATTTTAAAGTCAACTTGCTATCCATCACTCTGGGGCTCCACTCTGTCCACCATTGTTCCGACCCGCTTCCACAGGCCAACTGGACCGCACACATCATCGTCACCTTCGTCATCATCATCATGGGCATGCAAGTACCTTTCAATCACTGAATACCTGGTACATTATTCTAAATTCTGAGATTTCCCAAAACCTTTAATTTGGCAGACTTTCACATTGGCATTTCCCAAAAGTCACGGCTGCTTTAAGGTGTGGTCTTCTAATTCCTTCCTCCCAGAGCGCCATATTTATAACATAATATTCTCCCAATATTGCATCGTAATATTGTACTATATTCCTTCCCTCCCCGTCATTCACATTCCGCTCATTGTTTGTTTTGTGTTCGTGTTTTGTGCTCTTAGTTGATAGACGTCATTAATCATAGTTAGTTGTTGTTGTCTTATTTGTTGTTAGTAAATAAATGTCTTAATAACTAAGTCCAGTTGACTCAATTGCTTATTGTTCACATTTTGGTCCCTAACTTGTATTTGATTCCAGCTACCGAAATTCTACTCATAATGTTATTGAGCTAAAATAATTCCCTTCATTACTTTATGAGGTTTTTCTTGTCTGCAGCAAGAGATGTTTCTATTTATCACTGAAGAGAACCTTAGTCCAATCATCAACAGTCCAATCCTTGTGATCTGGGTATCACAACAAAGAATAATTGGGCTTTCCTCTGCCTTTGATTGATGAGGGACTTCATCCATGCCCTGTGTGACTTCAGACCAACTTCAAGAAGTCCGTTTTGAACTGTCTTTGCCGAACAAATCACATTTCTCGACAGTGTCCACTCATTTTTAAGATCCCTGGAGGTCCGATTCCTGACACAGGAATGGATGAGTGCACAGTCATCTCATGGGATAGAAAGATGTTTCCTGCTGTGACGAGCTAGCAAATGGGTAGTACCATGTCTGGCTTGTTTTTTCTTGGTGTAATGAACGGCTGTCTTGGAGATCTTCAGTATTTTTGCTACTTGTCTTTCACTCATGTCAGTTTCTAGCAATGCCAAAATGGCTGCCTTGTGACTTCACATAATTGTTTTGTTTTAGGCATTATGTGAGAGCTGACAACTTCTGAGTTGTGCTATGGCATGAATGTAAGTAGGAAACCACCCTAGGCTTTTGCATGTGCATTGCTTCTGATGGCATGATATACCCTGGGAATACAGTTAAGCTTAAGCATGTCAAATAGGACATAAAGTATTATGTAATCAGCTGCATTGTTTATTGTATTCATTGCATTCTTCAGGTAATATACTTTTAGTGGCACCAGACATTGAAATGAACAGGAAATTGAAGAAAACAAGGCTTGTCAAATAATTTTTTTGTGACTGTAAGAGTAGTTTTTATGGTCAAACAGTATGTTAAACGTCATCAGGCTCATTGCTTGCTGTCGAATAATTGTGTTAACTGTACAGTGGATGTGTTTACCACACATCTGCCAGCAATGCCCTCAACAGGGAGAAATGCTGACATGAGGTGTCTGTTTCCCTCAAGTTCCAAATTTCTACGTGACTTTCCATAAAAATGCCTGTTGGGATGGGGATGAAGCCTGGAAACTCCTGCAATTACATGTCTATTAGGGTCAACAGTCCAGAGCAATGGAGAGTGTGGAAAAGAGGTGAAGAAGCGTGTACAGGCAGGCTGGAACGGCTGGAGAAAAGTGTCAGGTGTGATGTGTGATAGAAGAGTTTCAGCTAAAATGAAAGGAAAGGTTTACAAAACTGTGGTGAGACCAGCCATGTTGTTTGGTCTCGAGACAGTGTCCCTGAGGAAAAGACAGGAGGCAGAGCTGGAGGTAGCAGAACTGAAGATGCTGAGGTTTTCTCTGGGAGTGACCAGGATGGATAGGATCAGGAATGAGTACATCAGAGGGACAGCATACACACGTGGACAAAATTGTTGGTACCCCTCAGTTAAAGAAGGAAAAACCCACAATTCTCACTGAAATCACTTGAAACTCACAAAAGTAACAATAAATAAAAATTTATTGAAAATTAAATAATCAAAAACAGCCATTACTTTTGAATTGTTGATTAACATAATTATTTAAAAAAACAAACTAATGAAACAGGCCTGGACAAAAATGATGGTACCTCTATAAAAGATTGAAAACTATTTGACCAGAGTGACATGATTAACTCAGGTGTGTCATTTAATTGACATCACAGGTGTTTCCAAACTCATAATCAGTCAGTCTGCCTATTTAAAGGGAGACAAGTCGTCACCCTGCTGTTTGGTGAAAAGGTGTGTACCACACTGAACATGGACAACAGAAAGCGAAGGAGAGAATTGTCCCAGGACATCCGAAAAAAAATTATAGACAAACATCTTAAAGGTAAAGGCTATAAGACCATCTCTAAACAGCTTGAAGTTCCTGTGACAACAGTGGCTCATATTATTCAGAAGTTCAAGACCCACAGGACAGTAGCCAACCTCCCTGGACGTGGCCGCAAGAGGAAAATTGATGACAAATTGAAGAGACGGATCGTTGGAATTGTATCCAAAGAGCCCAGAGCAACCTCCAAAGAAATTAAAGGTGAACTCCAAGGCCAAGGTACATCAGTGTCAGATCGCACCATTCGTCGTTGTTTGAGCCAAAGTGGACTTCATGGGAGACGACCAAGGAGGACACCACTGCTGAAAAAAACTCATAAAAAAAGCGAGACTGGAATTTGCAAAAATGCATGTTGACAAGCCACAAAGCTTCTGGGAGAATGTCCTTTGGACAGATGTGACCAAACTGGAGCTTTTTGGTAAGGCACATCAACTCTATGTTCATAGACTCAAAAACCAAGCATACGAAGAAAAGAACACTGTCCCTACGGTGAAACATGGAGGAGGCTCAGTAATGTTTTGGGGCTGCTTTGCTGCATCTGGCACAGGGTGTCTTGAAAGTGTGCAAGGTACGATGAAATCTGAAGACTATCAAGGCATTCTGGAGAGAAATGTGCTGCCTAGTGTCAGAAAGCTTGGTCTCAGTCGCAGGTCATGGGTCTTCCAACAGGACAACGATCCAAAACACACAGCCAAAAACACCCAAGAATGGCTGAGAGAAAAGCGTTGGACTATTCTAAAGTTGCCTTCTGTGAGCCCAGATCTGAATCCCATTGAACATATGTGGAAGGAGCTGAAACATGCCATTTGGAGAAGACACCCATCAAACCTGAGACAACTGGAGCTGTTTGCTCATGAGGAGTGGGCCAAAATACCTGTTGACAGCTGCAGAACGCTCATTGACAAATACATAAATCGTTTAATTGCAGTGATTGCCTCAAAAGGTTGTGCAACAAAATATTAAGTTATGGGTACCATCATTTTTGTCCAGCCCTATTTCATTAGTTTGTTTTTTTAAATAATTATGTTAATCAACAATTCAAAAGTGATGGCTGATTTTGATTATTTAATTTTCAATAAATTTTTATTTATTGTTACTTTTGTGAGTTTCAAGTGATTTCAGTGAGAATTGTGGGTTTTTCCTTCTTTAACTGAGTGGTACCAACAATTTTGTCCACGTGTGAACCTCACAACTGCTTCAGCCTCCATGGACACTGCTGTTCTTCCCCCGGATTCCCTGAGCCTGCTTCCCTGCCCCTTCCATCTAGTTTTTTTTCCCCTGGTTTGTGAGTACTCTGTTTGCTTTTTGTGGTTTTTAGTGTTTGAGTTTTTGGATTTGGTGTTGGATTTAATAGTTAGTTTTGTTTTGGTTTTGTATTTAGTTAGATTTGGTTTCCCTCTCAATCGAGGTTCCCTTTTGTATTGTCTTAGCTCTCGTTTTGTTAAATAAAGCCCTTTCCTCATTTCCTCCCATCTTCCTGTTTCTTTGTCTACACCTGGGTTCTCCAGCTTCCTCCTCATAACAGGGAGATCACTGCATCATCAGCCCTGATGCCGGGCTGGTAGGTGAATTGCAGCGGGTCCATTGATGAGCTCACCAGGGGTCGCAAATGACAAAGGACCAACCTCTCCAGGGTCTTCATCAGGTGGGATGTGTGGACTATGTGGATGATGAAGAGGCATGCTAAAGTCTCCGTTAATGAGAATAAGGGCCTGTGGGTGCTATGTCTGTAATTTGCGGCATGGCTCAGTGGGTAGAGTGGCCGTCTTGTAACTCGAAGGTTGCCGGTTCGATCCTCAGCCTGTTGTGCTCATGTCGAGGTGTCCCTGAGCAAGACCCCTAACCCCTAATTGCTCCTGATGGGTTGTGGTTAGCACCTTGCATGGCAGCTTCCGCCATCAGTGTGTGAATGGGTAAATGTGACATATCGTGTAAAGCGCTTTGGATAAAAGCGCTATATAAATACAACCATTTACTGTGTCTAGGACATTACAAGCATCGTTAGTGTTAGCAGAAGGGGGAACATACACAGCTATCATGATAACATGAGAGAATTCCCTCGGAGATAGTAGGGTCTCATGCTAACAGTTAACAGTTCAGTGTACTTGCTGCAAAGTTTTTCCTTGATAGTGATTTGTCCACCATCTATATTTAACAAAACAGCCAGTTCCCCTCCTTTCCTCTTACTGCTTTCCTTCGTCCTGTCTGCTTGCTGCAACTGACAGCCATCCCACGCAGCGTTAAAGTCCGTTGTTAACTTCGTTAGCCAGGTCTCCATAAATAGCACCATGCGGCACTGCTTACCAGCAGTGCCACGCAGTTTCAAGTTTCAAGTTTCAAGTTTATTTATAAAAGGACAGCGTGCAGTTACATTAAAAAGATGGTTGCACCAGATTTAGCTTCAAGCTAATTTCCATCTGTAGTCCTTGGTCAATAAAAAACATTCATTATTTAAAACAACGCATATAAAACGCATTACCTTAATGCAAAACAAAATCAAAATCAATCTTAAAATATTTACAAATATGTATGCAACGTTGTTGGTTTATAGAACAATTATCAAAATGCAAAAGTATAACGAGGAAGACTGTTTTCAAACCAATTACAATATATTTAAAGTGCATTTAAATGACAAAAACAGAGTGCAAAAGTACAAAGTTAAAGTGCAGAGTTGTATGCGAAACAATAGTTTCGTAGATCCTAAAGGTGGTAGCTATCAGATGGTACTGACGAGGGTAGCATCTGATAGCTCTATACCAGATTGGTACTGTAAATACACACTGTACTATTTTTACACTGATAGTCTGGTAGTCTGGCAGCCATCAGATGGTACCCACGAGGGTATCATCTGATGGCCAAATACCCGTCTGGTATTATTAATGCGAACAGGACTGATGATCAAACAGCCAGTTTTTAACAGCCCGAGAAAAGCTGTGGAAATCTGCCATGTTCTTAAAATTATCAGGCAGCCCATTCCATTCCTTGATGGCTTTGTAAGAAAAGGCTGACTGAGAGAAGGCAGACTTTCTTTTGGGAATGTGGCAGTCACCCCTGGACGCCGACCTAAGCACTCTACTGGTTAGTTGAGAGCGTAGCTGTACATAGGTCTTTAGAGGGGGTGGTGCTGCATCATGTAAGATTTTATGTACCAGGCGGATATCAGAGTACCTGATCAGGTTGTCAAAGCTTAAAATTTTATATTTTTCCAATATGTTGCAATGGTGGTACCGCCGGGGCTTTTTATCTAGGATTTTCAAGGCCTGATTATGTAGTGCCCTAAGAGGATTTAGAACTGTCAATTTAGCTTGAGACCATGATGACATACAATACAACATATGGGATATAATTATAGCATTGAAATAAGTTTTTGCAGCTTCCAGCGACAAAGAGCTCCTAATGTGCTGGAAGTTCGCAATGTTAAATTTTAGAACCTGACAGATCTTTTTGACGTGCTTTTTAAAATTAATCGTAGGATCCAATATAACACCTAAGTATTTTACTTCCTCTACGTTTTTGATCATATGACTACCGAGTGGTGTAGTCTAGTTTTTTTTCTAGTGGGTATACTCTGGCCTCATAAACCAAAGCCAGGTCAAGTTCTCATATGTGTGCATGCACTCACACATATAACTGTATATCTTAAAATAAAGTGTAGAACTGAACCTTTTAGTCCCTGAGCCTGTTTTTGAGGCAACTACAGCCCCCGCTGGCGGGGGCTGTAGGGACTAAGGGGTTAAAAAAAACATGACTGAACAACCTGAACCAACTTCTATACATCTTTAACAATACCTAAATCTCGTAAATGTAAACATTTGAACCCTTTCACATTGTTTTCCTGTCTTCTATCACTCCCTTTATATCTCTGCGGCTTAATGGGAGAACTGAGCTGCTGCTTGTCCTGCCAGTATTTTGAATCATGGTCTGAATGGTGTCAGAGCCGTTCTCAAACATATTTAGAGGAGCTCATTGGTGAGTCTGGAATGATATTTAGTTTTGCTTATGTTCATAGTTGAGAAAGCTGCCTTACAGCTGTATGTTGAGCCAAACATGGCCAGCATGTGACCACTGTCTGTCCTCTAGAGATGTGTAATGCACAAAAGATATGACTGTAAGAGCCGATGCTTTGTAGTGAATCTGAAGAGCCGACTCCTAACGTATTTAATGGAGTATGTGGTTTAACACTATCTTCGCAGAAAACATGTTACTGGATCCTAGATTAAAGAAGCTTGCCTTCAGTGACAACAGAGCTGTTGATGAGAAACTTCATAGAATAAGAGCAGCAGAAGCAGTCTGACACCTCTACCATTAGAGGACCAAATGAAGGAGGAACCTCAAACTTCTGCTTTGTGGAGGCTCTTTGATGGAAGAGCTACAGTAGATGATTCAGGAGAAATGCTACAGCTGATGTTGTAATGGAGGATCATATCTAGAGGAACCCCTCATCCAACCAGGAGATGACCCACTGAGCTGGAGGCAGGCCAAGGCCTCAGTCTGCTCCACCTGGTGAAGGTGATGGAGGAGAGACAACTTCTGTTCCATCTGACAGAATCTTCTCAAAAACACGGCAGATATTCACTGAAAGAAGAAATGGTATCAGCCCATCCAAGCTTGGGTGTCTGATTTTTCTGAATGTCAACCTGCACTGAGGACATTTATACTGTTTGAATACTGAATTTGCTTCTGTTCTGGTTCTGTGGGTAAATGTGCAGAGTTTTGTTCATTTGTTTTTGTACAAAAAATTTTGATTGAACTATTAAACAAAAGTAAGAATGCCTGTTTTTGTAACAAAACAAATGCACAAAATGAGTCAATTATAAGGCTTCTCATAAAAACACTGAATGCAAAAGTGTTTGTCAAAACACAAATGATTCATATTTGCCAGGTTAGGCTAAATATGAGGCTACCATCAATAATAAATTGGGAGCCGAAAGAGCTGGCTTTTCTTTGGAAGCCGTGCCAAAAGCTCTCTGAAAAGAGTCGAACTTTTAGTGAGCCCTGTTCTCAGCCATAGAGTTTCCTCCGTCCCGTACAACTTCACCCCTTCCTAACACAGAGAAGACGAATTTATGAACGGGAAAGTTATGTCAAAAAACATACTGATACATATGTTTGCGCATTTTTATGTGGTTATATGGAAATTCAGAACCTTTTCTAGTGGGTATATTCCGTATACCTGCGTGTTTACACCCCTGGGTATACGTATCTTTGTGCATTTTTTAAGTGGGTATACGGAAATTTGGAAAATTTTCTAGTGGGTATACGGCGTATACCAGCGTATCATGTAGACTACACCCCTGGTGCCACACTAGCACCGTAAAAGCTCATCCATCTTGTTGCTGATGGATCTTAAGTTCCCAGTGCTGACAGAGGGAAGAACGGGTTTGTACCGTCTTCTCCTGCGTTCTGCCCCAGCACAACTTTCCCTTTCCCTCCTCTTAACCTTGTGGATGACATTAGGCCTCTCACCAGTTAGCCTTGCAGTGCTACGGAGGGCTAACAGCTGGTCTTGAGAGTAAATAATGGGGTCATAACTGCGCACTGGGTCTGTTGTCATCGATGTGGACAGCAGATTCAAAAACAGAAGAAAAATCTGAGCAAACTGCATTAATTTTGTGTCCATTATTGAGAGTACTCACTAGTGCAACTTCACCAAGACTAAAAAACAAGAGAAAGCGAGAGGAAAAAGAAAATAAACCAAAAAAAATCATCGATGAGTGAGAACTGCTGTAACTAGCTACCATTAGACTGGCGCCATCTTGGTGAGTCCAATTTTCAGTTGATGCCCACTCCAGTCAACTTACTGGTTGGGAGGAAGCCTGAAGAAGCCTACAAACCTGACTGTCTTACCCCCACAGTGGAAAAAATAAAGAAAAAGGGGGTGGATCAGTAACAATCTAGGGTTGTTTCAGTATGGGTGGAACAGGGCAAATGCAACTGTGTGAACCAGGTCATGTACAGGGCTAATCTTGAAAACAGTCTTCTTCCATCTGCTGATAAACTCTTTCCTGCTTTCAATGACTGGATTTTCTAACAAGACAATGCAACTTGCCACACAGTAAGGCCAGTTAAAGCCTGGATGGAGAACTAGAACATTGGAACCAAGACTTGGCCTGCTCAATCACCAGATCTCAATCCAATTGAAAAGCTGTGGAAAATCATCAAATGCAAAATGGAGAACGACAAGCCCCCCAAAAATACAAACTAGTTAGAATTTCTACAAGATGAATGGTCTGCTCTGACAACAGAACAATGTCAGAAGCTGGTGGAGAGCATGTCAAGATGCATGGTTGCAGTCATCAAAAACAATGGTTATGCAATCAAGTACTAACTCCTGTGTGTATCATCTGACTAAAGCAGACATGGAATGCCTAAAAGCACTGTTTTTGGCAGTACAATGCCATAGCTATTGATGTACGAACCTAAGTGATTTTGGCTATTATGAAGAAAACCATGGACAATGTCTAGATATCAGCTCTTAAGTTACACTCTTATGAGCTATTTTTGTTGTTTTCATTATACTTGTAAAAAACAAATGTACCTTTAGTTGAACCAGGCATTGAAATGAACAAGAAATTGAAGAAAACAAGGGTGATCTCGCAATTTTTTTTCTCGACTCCATATGTTTGAAATGTGAAGAATGAATAAATTGTTCATATACTGTGGTCTGCTGTGTAGGACTAGATGTCGATATCCCTTCTTTCATACATCAGACACCTACTAAGACTCTGTGGGATGGTCAAGTGAATGAGGGCATCTTACACACGTGGACAAAATTGTTGGTACCCCTCAGTTAAAGAAGGAAAAACCCACAATTCTCACTGAAATCACTTGAAACTCACAAAAGTAACAATAAATAAAAATTTATTGAAAATTAAATAATCAAAATCAGCCATTACTTTTGAATTGTTGATTAACATAATTATTTAAAAAAACAAACTAATGAAATAGGGCTGGACAAAAATGATGGTACCCATAACTTAATATTTTGTTGCACAACCTTTTGAGGCAATCACTGCAATTAAACGATTTCTGTATTTGTCAATGAGCGTTCTGCAGCTGTCAACAGGTATTTTGGCCCACTCCTCATGAGCAAACAGCTCCAGTTGTCTCAGGTTTGATGGGTGTCTTCTCCAAATGGCATGTTTCAGCTCCTTCCACATACACACGTGGACAAAATTGTTGGTACTCCTCAGTTAAAGAAGGAAAACCCCACAATTCTCACTGAAATCACTTGAAACTCACAAAAGTAACAATAAATAAACATTTATTGAAATGTGCTGCCTAGTGTCAGAAAGCTTGGTCTCAGTCGCAGGTCATGGGTCTTCCAACAGGACAACGATCCAAAACACACAGCCAAAAACACCCAAGAATGACTGAGAGAAAAGCGTTGGACTATTCTAAAGTGGCCTTCTATGAGCCCAGATCTGAATCCCATTGAACATATGTGGAAGGAGCTGAAACATGCCATTTGGAGAAGACACCCATCAAACCTGAGACAACTGGAGTTGTTTGCTCATGAGGAGTGGGCCAAAATACCTGTTGACAGCTGCAGAACGCTCATTGACAAATACAGAAATCGTTTAATTGCAGTGATTGCCTCAAAAGGTTGTGCAACAAAATATTAAGTTATGGGTACCATCATTTTTGTCCAGCCCTATTTCATTAGTTTGTTTTTTTTAATAATTATGTTAATCAACAATTCAAAAGTGATGGCTGATTTTGATTATTTAATTTTCAATAAATTTTTATTTATTGTTACTTTTGTGAGTTTCAAGTGATTTCAGTGAGAATTGTGGGTTTTTCCTTCTTTAACTGAGGGGTACCAACAATTTTGTCCACGTGTGTATGTTCAATGGGATTCAGATCTGGGCTCACAGAAGGCAACTTTAGAATAGTCCAACGCTTTTCTCTCAGCCATTCTTGGGTGTTTTTGGCTGTGTGTTTTGGATCGTTGTCCTGTTGGAAGACCCATGACCTGCGACTGAGACCAAGCTTTCTGACACTAGGCAGCACATTTCTCTCCAGAATGCCTTGATAGTCTTCAGATTTCATCGTACCTTGCACACTTTCAAGACACCCTGTGCCAGATGCAGCAAAGCAGCCCCAAAACATTACTGAGCCTCCTCCACGTTTCACCGTAGGGACAGTGTTCTTTTCTTCGTATGCTTGGTTTTTGAGTCTATGAACATAGAGTTGATGTGCCTTACCAAAAAGCTCCAGTTTGGTCTCATCTGTCCAAAGGACATTCTCCCAGAAGCTTTGTGGCTTGTCAACATGCATTTTTGCAAATTCCAGTCTCGCTTTTTTATGAGTTTTTTTCAGCAGTGGTGTCCTCCTTGGTCGTCTCCCATGAAGTCCACTTTGGCTCAAACAACGACGAATGGTGCGATCTGACACTGATGTACCTTGGCCTTGGAGTTCACCTTTAATTTCTTTGGAGGTTGCTCTGGGCTCTTTGGATACAATTCCAACGATCCGTCTCTTCAATTTGTCATCAATTTTCCTCTTGCGGCCACGTCCAGGGAGGTTGGCTACTGTCCCGTGGCTCTTGAACTTCTGAATAATATGAGCCACTGTTGTCACAGGAACTTCAAGCTGTTTAGAGATGGTCTTATAGCCTTTACCTTTAAGATGTTTGTCTATAATTTTTTTTCGGATGTCCTGGGACAATTCTCTCCTTCGCTTTCTGTTGTCCATGTTCAGTGTGGTACACACCTTTTCACCAAACAGCAGGGTGACTACTTGTCTCCCTTTAAATAGGCAGACTGACTGATTATGAGTTTGGAAACACCTGTGATGTCAATTAAATGACACACCTGAGTTAATCATGTCACTCTGGTCAAATAGTTTTCAATCTTTTATAGAGGTACCATCATTTTTGTCCAGGCCTGTTTCATTAGTTTGTTTTTTTAAATAATTATGTTAATCAACAATTCAAAAGTAATGGCTGTTTTTGATTATTTAATTTTCAATACATTTTTATTTATTAACACATGAAAATTAAAATAATATTATTGTGTTTTACAAATACATGATATTTTTCAATATTACAATAATAATTATAAATAATAATAATATATAAGATTATAGGAAAAATCATGAGGGCCAATACTTTATAGCATATAAGAGATGGATGAAAACTTTACAACACATTATTGAAAATAATGATTTTATTTACAAATTCATTGTATTTACATTAAAATAATAATAATCCTGAGGTCACTATTCTATAACATGGAAAAGTGAGCTGGGTTACAAAACATTAAATAACTAGCATAAAACATAGTGAGGTCAATATTCTATAGCATGGAAAAGTGACCTAGGTTACAAAACATTAAATAACTAGCTTAATACATAGTGGGATCAATATTCTATAGCATGTAAAAGTGTCCTAGGTTACAAAACATTAAATAACTAGCATAATATATAGTGGGGTCACTATTCTATAACATGGAAATGTGACCTAGGTTACAAAACATTAAATAACTAGCATAATGGGGTCAATATTCTAGAGCATGGAAAAGTGACCGAGGTTACAAAACATTAAATAACTAGCATAATACATAGTGGGGTCACTATTCTATAGCATGGAAAAGTGTAAATTATAGGCTATGATGGTGAAAAGATGTTTTTTCTCGTAAGCAAGTATAGCAGAACATTTTTATTAGCAAAATTTAAAATTTCATATAGGGGGTCACAATTCTATGGGGCGGGTCAGTTTTCTATACTAGAAAAGTGACCCGCGGGTCAGAATTCTATATAGAAAAGTGGCCCGGGGTCAGAATTCCATGGGGTCAGATTTCTATATGACACCGAGAGGTGGGTAGCGTCTGCTTATATTGTAGAGGAAGAGGATCTGATTGGTAGCACCCAGCTGCTCCTGCCCCCAGCTGATGATGATTGTGGATGAAGAACACCTGTTGCCGCTGTTGCCTGCAGGACCAACCTAGAAAGGGAGAAGGGTGGAGAGAAAGAGAGAGAGGGGAGGGGCACTAACTGGGCCTGGCTGCAGCTGGCCTGACAGTCCTCTTTCCTAGGTGTTTCGCTGATAGTCCAACGACACCTCCAGAGGCTTCAGCAGTGAATCCCAGTGTCCCAGGTTCACCCCCTAGATGCCATCTACTCACTTGAAGGCTTGAAATGCTTTCTCTTCATCCACAGGGACTGACTTCCCTTTTCAGCAGCTCTGGAGTGGTCTTTAATGGGATGCAGTGGGCCTTCCTGCGCACTCCCATCTCCCAGAGAAGCCTGGATGTCGAGGTGGCTACGAGCCCACTCCAGCCTACTTCAACTGGTTGGATGCTCACCTTTAAGCCTTGCTGTTTTGCACTGGCAGCAAACCCCATACACCTCGGCTTCTTGCGCTGGTAGGCTGAATCTACCAAGCTCTCGCAGGGCACTGTGAGCTTGACGATGTAAACATGCCTAAGCAAAGCTGACACAGCACCAGGTCTGGTCGCAGGTTGGTGGATACGATCTCAGGTGGGAAGCAGAGCTTTTGGTCCATGTCTACCAGCATTTTCCAATCGCAAGCCCCTTACAGCTGCCCAGGATCTGGTCTCGAGGTGGTGAGACAGGCTCAACCCTCACCCTCCCGAACAAATTTTGTTCAGTGGACCTATGTGGGTGGAAGAATTTCGAAACTGTGTGTGTTTCCAGCACTAGTGCCAGGCACTTTAGCACCTGGTTGTGCCGGAAGATGTAACGACCTTGGGTGAGACCGGTCTTGCAATCCACTAAAATGTGTTTGAGTGTAGCTGGAGTCGGGCATGTTGGGATGTAATTTCATAGCTTTTATGGTCCACAATGGCTCTTTTTTTAAAAAAGGTAACATTTTAGATTTGAAAGTGCTATACACACTCTAGAGCTGAGAGGTCTGGATTTACAGTTCACTGCTGAGACCACCAAGTCAGTCTGCAACTTACAGATTCAGCTTTTTATGTGCAATTTTGTGCATGTTTGCGCCCATGCTTTTGCTTGAATTTTGCTGAGCATTCAATTGAGAAACCTCATACAGAACATGCCAGTCTGCTGTAGTTTAATAAGTATGACCACATAAACCCAACAACCCTGAGAAAATCAGCACAGTAGCAGAGAACAGGAAATCGCAGAGGTCTCAAAAATGTCACGTTCATTTTTTCTATGCCAAAATAATATGCAGCAATTTTAACCTCTGTGTTCACCTCTGTTTATTTCTTCCTTTGTATTCTCACTCCTCTGTGCAGTGGAGTGTCACTGTGCTAATTAAATGACAGTACATGTGGACCCAGCACTTTAACCCAGCCCGAGCTGAGATTCCAGTGGTTAACCATACATATTTACAACCAGAAGACAAAAGTCACAGTGAACCCGATCCCCGTGAGTCCCTCTTTTAAGATACACATGGATTTTCCCTTTTTAAGTCTGTGCTCTCGGACTGAGTAAATATGTTATCCAATTAAACAGCATTTACACAGACTAGCATCAGTAGGAACAAACACAAAAACAGTTTGTGTGTTTAATGGTTGCATGTTACATTGTGGGGTAATGTGCAGTGTTATTATGGCCGAAACCTGACTCGCTCTGTGCATCAGCAAAACCTTCTGATGTTACTCATAACAGTGTTCATTCATTATGAGCTGTAAACATCAGAGAGCATGTTTACATGCTAACAAGAAGCTAAGAATAGAAACTTTGACTTCTTTTAGATGCGTTTTTGAAAAGCCTTAGAGCATCTGGCGGTTAGCTACAGTGCTGGAGGGTCCTGACTGAAAAAGGCTGTTCATCTGTGGACCTGACAACAGCCAAAGTGAGGCTGCACTTTAACTCATCATTCTATAACAATTCAGTATAGCTGGGAGATAAAAAATGAAATAACATTAGAGAGCTATGAACTGTTCAGAATAATAGATTTTGTCCTTCAAGGGTATATGATTCTGTGCAATATGAAACTGTATCTGAATATTTATGCACAATTAAAATTCACTGTTGTTCAAAACTGTTGGTATAAGTACACTACCATTCAAAAGTTTGGGGTCACTTAGGAATGTCCTTATTTTTGAAAGAAAGGCATTTTTTCAATGAAAATAAAATAAAATAAATCAGAAATACAGTCTAGACATTGTTAATGTGGTAAATGACTATTCTAGCTGGAAACGACTGATTTTTAATTCAACGGAGGTCCATTCGCAGCATCCATCACTCCTGTGTTCTAATGGTACTCGTGTTGAAAGGCTAGTTGATGATTAGAAAACCATTTTGCAATTGTGTTTGCACATTAATAAAAGTGTGACTATTCATGGAAAACATAAAATTGTCTGGGTGATCCCAAACTTTTGAACGATATTGTATAAATCTTCACTTGCACATTTGTGGATATTCATTTCTGTGCATTTTATCATGACGTTGCAAATCCTTTCACACATAAATTATTTATGCTCTGTTTTTCTTTGGAAAGTAAGAGCAACACATGCATAACAACAACTATTACGACATAATTTGTGAGATTTACAAATGTAAATAGAAAGACGGTCATTGTGGGAACACATTTAAAATTTTCACCACTTTTCAAGGAAAAATAATGTTAAAGGATTTTTATCTGTGACAGGATTTCCATCCACAGAGTGAGACAGACAGATGTACAATAGTAAGAATTTGTAAACAAATTTATGAGTTTGGAGTCACGGTGCAGAAAACAGTAGTAGTGACACCACGGATTGTCTGACAGCCAGACTTTTTGCCATTATTGTAGTGCATCAAACTGATCTTGCTGTCTGTCCCCACTGAACACGTGCTAAAATGCATCTCACATATGGGTATTGTTAATTTCTGAGCCAGAGAACGCTCTCAATGAATGCAGGCATGGAAGTATTGAGAAAGCAGGATATAGTCCTGCTACTCACAGCTTTGCTGTCAATTTGTCCAAACTATCAATTGCAGCAATAAAACAAAAAATATTATCCAGTCAGAGAAACCATTTTTCCATTTGACCATCATTTTTTAAAATCACATCTTAAGTCACTTGGCATGCTGTCAGAACAAAGGTTTTTGGCATTATATTGCAGGTCAGGCAGCTGCAACAAATAACCCCACACCTGGTCTATGATATTTAGCGCCATTAAATGGTCCACAAAAACATAAAATGTACATCATATGTTATTTATACACAGTCACATGATATCAATTTGATATTTTAATGGCTCATTGTCTCAGACCATAAAAACTTGAAATGGCCTTTGCACACCATTTTGTTCTACATTTTTGAACAACTAAATACTCAAAGTGGCAGAAAGTCTGAGACATTGTCCTGGTTCATTGATTGAAAGCATGTCAGGCAAGGAGAGACAGAGAATTTTAAAATGAGTACAGAAACTGACAGACAGCCATCAGGTCTTAGGCAGTACTCAAACAACAGAGTTACATTTTAGGTTGACCAGATTAAGAGCTTCACAATTGTGTAGCCTGCCGGATATAAAAGTGAACATTAGTCTGAAAGGCCACTCAGTAGCTTTACTGAGATGATTAAAACAGATGTGGTGTCATATCAAACCTGTGCTCATGTCTAGGTTTCAATACAGTCAGAACAATGCGTGTTTTAGAGAGACTCATCTGTCCTTTGGATGTGTGGCGTGGCGAGGGAGCTCTAAGGGAAGGGGAATGGAGAACAGGGAAAAAATGGCTAGGATTCACATAAATATTGCGACAATGCCACCCAAGGGAATTTCACCCCCGGGACATTCAATTCAACATGATCAACCAAGGACCATTTAAACACTGAAGGCACACAGGTTCATATTCACTTGGGCTGAGACGTGTTTCCAAAAATACAACAATTTCTTTATTAATTATGGCATTAAATATAAAAAGCAAGCCACCAGTTTAAAAGAGAGAATCAGGAGTACTAAACTTAAACAATAAAGGGAGCAGGCTGGCTTACCATGGCGGCAGGCAAACAAATAACAGGGCTTAAAGTGAGAAAAAATCCTGAGCCTGAACTTCTAAGATCCAATTTATAGTGTCAATAAACATATTTAAATGTGTTTTAAATCTCACTAAAACACAATATATATGAGATTCTATTAATTCAGAGCAAATATGAGGTCATCTGCTGGAAATAATGCCCATTATGATCCCACTATTTTATTGTTGCTCAAATGTAAAACCTTACTTGGCCAAAACTTAAGGCATTTTAGAAGTGCTCCAAGTCAGATTTTTTTTGTGTTGATGTTTCAATACCACATCACTATAATTGCAAAAATTTATTTTAGTGTAAAGGGGAAAAAAATCATGAAAATCAAGCACATGTATTATTAACTTTTAATAATTTTTATCTCTTCAGTAGATATAACAAGAACTCAAAACAACACCAACCACAACAAAACTGCTACAAAACTATGCAGCTTTCCTTCATAAGGCACAATTTTTACTTACATTATCTCAAGTGTCAGTCTCAAGAGAATTTTTCTTTTTGCTTTGTGAATTTTCTGAACATTTTCTTTTTAACATGTTGTTCAAAATGTTGTTTGTTGAAATAAACTGCAAAACACAGACAACAGAATTAACTTGTTTAATATTCTCTGGAACACTACAAGAGAATAAACTGTCATATGTCACTTGCTATACCAACTTTGTACACACGTGGACAAAATTGTTGGTACCCCTCAGTTAAAGAAGGAAAAACCCACAATTCTCACTGAAATCACTTGAAACTCACAAAAGTAACAATAAATAAAAATTTACTGAAAATTAAATAATCAAAAACAGCCATTACTTTTGAATTGTTGATTAACATAATTATTTAAAAAAACAAACTAATGAAACAGGCCTGGACAAAAATGATGGTACCTCTATAAAAGATTGAAAACTATTTGACCAGAGTGACATGATTAACTCAGGTGTGTCATTTAATTGACATCACAGGTGTTTCCAAACTCATAATCAGTCAGTCTGCCTATTTAAAGGGAGACAAGTAGTCACCCTGCTGTTTGGTGAAAAGGTGTGTACCACACTGAACATGGACAACAGAAAGCGAAGGAGAGAATTGTCCCAGGACATCCGAAAAAAAATTATAGACAAACATCTTAAAGGTAAAGGCTATAAGACCATCTCTAAACAGCTTGAAGTTCCTGTGACAACAGTGGCTCATATTATTCAGAAGTTCAAGACCCACGGGACAGTAGCCAACCTCCCTGGACGTGGCCGCAAGAGGAAAATTGATGACAAATTGAAGAGACGGATCGTTGGAATTGTATCCAAAGAGCCCAGAGCAACCTCCAAAGAAATTAAAGGTGAACTCCAAGGCCAAGGTACATCAGTGTCAGATCGCACCATTCGTCGTTGTTTGAGCCAAAGTGGACTTCATGGGAGACGACCAAGGAGGACACCACTGCTGAAAAAAAAACTCATAAAAAAGCGAGACTGGAATTTGCAAAAATGCATGTTGACAAGCCACAAAGCTTCTGGGAGAATGTCCTTTGGACAGATGAGACCAAACTGGAGCTTTTTGGTAAGGCACATCAACTCTATGTTCATAGACTCAAAAACCAAGCATACGAAGAAAAGAACACTGTCCCTACGGTGAAACATGGAGGAGGCTCAGTAATGTTTTGGGGCTGCTTTGCTGCATCTGGCACAGGGTGTCTTGAAAGTGTGCAAGGTACGATGAAATCTGAAGACTATCAAGGCATTCTGGAGAGAAATGTGCTGCCTAGTGTCAGAAAGCTTGGTCTCAGTCGCAGGTCATGGGTCTTCCAACAGGACAACCATCCAAAACACACAGCCAAAAACACCCAAGAATGGCTGAGAGAAAAGCGTTGGACTATTCTAAAGTGGCCTTCTATGAGCCCAGATCTGAATCCCATTGAACATATGTGGAAGGAGCTGAAACATGCCATTTGGAGAAGACACCCATCAAACCTGAGACAACTGGAGCTGTTTGCTCATGAGGAGTGGGCCAAAATACCTGCTGACAGCTGCAGAACGCTCATTGACAAATACAGAAATCATTTAATTGCAGTGATTGCCTCAAAAGGTTGTGCAACAAAATATTAAGTTATGGGTACCATCATTTTTGTCCAGCCCTATTTCATTAGTTTGTTTTTTTAAATAATTATGTTAATCAACAATTCAAAAGTGATGGCTGATTTTGATTATTTAATTTTCAATAAATTTTTATTTATTGTTACTTTTGTGAGTTTCAAGTGATTTCAGTGAGAATTGTGGGTTTTTCCTTCTTTAACTGAGGGGTACCAACAATTTTGTCCACGTGTGTATTTAAGCAGGTAATAAAAGTACTAGTATTAACTCTTAAATGCAATTTTAGTTATTGCCTCACAATATAAGATACCTCTGAATAAGTTGATCATGACGCTGACTCTCTCAAACTCTGTAACTAGCAAAGAAATCCGGGCCTTCCTGATCTGGTTTATCTGGGTCCTGGCGGCAATGGACTGCTCATGCTGAACTTCTACTCTGGCCTTTTCCTCTGGAGTCAGCCCATTTCTCACAAAGATCTGATTAAGAAGCCCTCTGTAGCACATAACCACACATACACATGTTAGTAACTGCTCATTTGATACACCTCAATAATCTGTGTGATTAGTTTAAATCATTTGATTTTCAATTTGAACTGACACATTTTGTTTGTTTTTGGTAAGGGGAAAAAATGTATTCACTGTATAATTTGTTCAGTTGGCTTTTAATTTAAATGTTTCTATTTTTTATCTATATTTTGGGAAGAAAAAACGGTGAAAAGCAGGCTAAGAACATTCTTATTTAACTATCTATCCATTATTCATTTCACACAACCCATACGTTCGTTCTGTTCTTATATTTGCTTAAGATTGGATATTTTTTGTTTGTGCCTAGACATCATTCGGATGCATTCATTTCAATTCAATTCAATTCTATTTATATAGCGTCAATTACAGTCAAATCGTCTCAAGACGCTTTACAGAACCCATATGCCTGACCCCCAGAGCAGCCCAAAGGCGACAGTGGCAAGGAAAACACCCTTTTAACAGGGAAGAAACCTCGAGCAGAACCCGGCTCTATATAGGGGGGACCAATCTGCCTGCTGGCCAGGCAGGTTGAGAGGGACAGAGGAGGGCAAGGGGAGGGATGGGAGAAGAGGGAGGGGTGGGAAAGCAAAGCATAAGGTCACAAAATCTGCTGAGAGCTATTTAACTCATTACAAACATCCTATATGTCCTCAAATAAAAAAGGTTAATATCACCTAAGCTACATTCAGTTTGTGCATATTTAACTAAACATATGTTCTGAGTAGAATAATGGGACAAGTCCCTATGGCTTGATCTTTGATTTTTTTCCCTTTCAAAATAAAATCCAGCAAACTAAATAGCTGTTTCCTTTTTCCGTTGTAAAACACATAGAAAATGTTTAACGATTAAGAAATCAAACAAAATCAACACCTTCCGTTTTTGTTACTTTTTTTATTCAATACCTAAGCCCGTTTGTTTTTATTTTGTGGCGAAACCATGGGGACTGTGGGGCGTGCACGCGCATCGCCACTGAGGCGTGTATTCCTGCAGTTCTCCACGGCACGCACTTACGCCAATGGGGCGAGTCAACACACCGCGGCTCAGGGATCGCGGCAGCGGCTGCTCTCTTTGTTAATCAGCAGAGACACATCCTCTCTCCTCTGTCACACAAAGTCTGAGCAAACTTTAGTATCTGCGTCTTTGGGCTAAACACAAGCTTCCACGCTATTGACCAGTGATCAGCTGCTCGATTCTTCACCGCACCACTCACAGATTGGAGCTCCGTGCGCTCTGGAGAGACCAGGCAGCCACAGGGCTGGGACACATGTGGAATGGGTATACAGTCCAAACAGAAATAAAATAATATGCAATATATAGCAATGTGTTTCCAGTAATTCCCTTTAAATATAATTACAAAAAACACCAACAAATATTGCAAATTTGGATTTTGTTTGTGGGATACTGTTATTTCTCAGCAGCACTGACGATGCCGAACCAAGAGGGCGCAGCATATCGTGCGCCCAGCAGTCGATGCGCACTGGCAGTTAGAAAACTGTAATTGGATAAAAGTTCAGAAAGTCGCATGCCTGGACAGAAAGTGTATATTTTTTAATGTAGGATTTGGAGTTTGATTAAAGCGGAGCAACTGAATGCAAAATGACGCACATGCTTGGAGCCTTCGGGACGGAGATGGATGAAATTTTTTTTAAATGGTACACTTCCATGCGCCGGAAAACTTTAAGCCCTGAAATAACCAAAAAGAAAAAGGGGGTCCAAATAATCACACCTGTGACAACACACCAACGGAAAGGGGATCCGTGAACCACCACCAGGGATTAAACTGCCGCCGAGGCTCACCAAACCTGCACAAAAGAAACAAATAATTAGTACTCCTGATTTAGCAGTGCTGGTGACCAGACCAATATACACAGTAAAAACACACACGCACACTCACTCCACACAATAGCTTTTAAAACACAGGTGAAATATGAGGCATGATAATCCTCATAGCCTGCGGTTTTTAACAGAAAAAGTACAATGCAGTAACTCTAAACACGTTGGCGATAAACCTAATGAGAAATACGCGCCAACACAGTCAAAAACAGCAAGTTGTCGGCACCAATCAGAGAGCCGGCAAACCGAACGAGAAAAAGAGCCGCAACGAAGAGCCGGCGAAAAGAAAGAACCGAAACAGCAGCCAGTCCAGGGAACGATGACGTGTGGTTCACACGTTTAGCTGCAACCTAGTAAAGGTAGACAATTAAGCAGAATTGTCATTAAATAACATCACCTGGACTTAATTGATCACTTCCTCATTGAGCGATACATTCCCGGTTAGCTGTGGCGCAGCGGAGAAGCAATGCAGGCGGAGGAGATCCAATGACAGCAGCAGCAAATAAACTGCAGCAACCACACAAAATCAGGGACCAGTTAACACATCAGATCACATAATGCGGACCGCATAGCTTACCCTGTCGTCACAGAAGCACCCACGGCACGCTGAACGGAGCGACCCGTCTCCCAGCGTCACTAAACAAAGTAAAGCAGGCTGTCAGTGACAGCCTGTCACTAAATGCGCTGCACATCACATAAAAGGGAAGGGGGAAAAGCCCATTACCTGTACCAATGATATTATATGCGTCCCGATTGATCACGCCAGATCCAGCCCGCTCGGCTGCAGTTACCACCACGGGGAGAGCTCAGGAGAAAGCATGAGACTGAGGTGAAGCCACCCACCTGTGTATATATATATGCAGCGGCGCCGGATACCACCCCGCTGTCACAGCGACGATTGAAATAACGCAGTGCCACACAGTGGCTAGGAGGGAGAAACCATCCGGCCACAGATGCACAAAGATAAAGCTAATATCCACCTTCTTGTGTGGTTCATGACAAATCAGAGAAAGAGAATTTTTAATTGAAAGCCTGTGTATCGTGAACCTATGGCATCATGTGTGCATATGTGTGTGTTTGTGTTTCCTTTAAATCACCAGCTACTGGTGACTCAGATGTTTTTTCCTCTTCTGGATAATCAGTGATTAGTGCCTCCTTCAGATCTTCAGTCTGAGCTCCTCTTATTTGCTCACAACACATCTTTCACTTTTGTAGATTTTAAGCACAAACAGACATACACACTGTGAGTTTCAGTGCTGGAACAGGTTAATGGTCAAAGCTGCAGCACAGACAGTGGCATGGATGAACCATTGATAGTGATGGATTGTAGGTTGTAATTATATGCTCTGCATTTCTGTGTAGGAGGGAAAACAGAGAGTCGTTTGTTGAGTGAGAACAGAAATCTGAGCGACATTGTTTGGTGAATACATCTGTATTTTATTGTGTGTTTTCTGATGGTTGGCAGTAACAGCAAAACTACACTTTTCAATTACATATGTCTCTTTAAACAGAGCTGTGTTTAGTTTAGGAAAATACTCTGTGTTCAGTTAGAGGTATTTAGCTTGCAGTGAAGTGTCCCTGAATAAGTGAAGACTGTTTTTCTGAAAAGAGCCAGAGGAGCTGAGGAGTCCAGGATCAACAAATGATTCTTAGCCGTTAAAGTGGACAAATGATGAAAAAATCAGTACGCAAGAAAACACAAACAACACAGCACAAATGGGCTTGGAGCTGTTGTTGCTTTGTTTGTCTGTTGCATGCACGTAATATCAAAGGGAAACTTCACAGACTTTCAACAGGGTTTCTGTCATTAAAAATGGTAATTATACATGTATAAAATGCAACAAATTGTCAATTAAATTTGGATAGTGGGTCTTTTTCTAGCACATCCCACAGATGTTTGATTAGACTGAGATCTTTTGACTTTGGAGGACAAGTCAATACCTCAAGCCCTTTGTTCTGTTCCTCACACCAGTCCTAAACAATATCTACTGTGTTGCAGGGAGCATCATTCTGTGGAAAGAAGCCATCAGGAAATCCTGTCAACACATAGTTTTTCTTTTCCTTTTGACTTTTCCTTTCAGGGGTCACCACAGCGAATTAATTGCCTCCATCTAACCCTGTCTTCTGCATCCTCTTCTCTCACACCAACTACCTTCATGTCCTCTTTAACCACATCCATAAACCTCCTCTTTGGTCTTCGTCTAGGCCTCCTTCTTGGCAGTGGGAAGCTCAGCATCCTTCTACCAATATATTCACTCTCTCTCCTCTGGACATGTCCGAACCATCTCAGTCTGGCCTCTCTGACTTTATCTCCAAAGCCTCTAACATGTGCTGTCCCTCTGATGTACTCATTCCTGATCCTATCCATCCTGCTCACTCCCAAAGAGAACCTCAGCATCTTCAGTTCTGCTACCTCCAGCTCTGCCTCCTGTCTTTTCCTCAGAGACACTGTCTCCAGACCAAACAACATGGCTGGTCTCACCACAGTTTTGTAAACCTTTCCTTTCATTTTAGCTGAAACTCTTCTATCACACATCACACCTGACACTTTTCTCCAGCTGTTCCAGCCTGCCTGTACACGCTTTTTCACCTCTTTTCCACACTCTCCATTGCTCTGGACTGTTGACCCTAAGTACTTAAAATCCTCCACCTTCTTGATCTCTTCTCCCTGTAACCTCACTCTTGCACTTGGGTCCCTCTCATTCACACACAGATGCTCCGTCTTGCTGCGGCTAACCTTCATTCCTCTCCTTTCCAGGGCAAACCTCTATGCCTCTAGCTTCTCCTCCACCTGTTCCCTGCTCTCACTACAGATCACAATGTCATCTGCAAACATCATAGTCCATGGAGACTCCTGTCTAACCTCATCTGTCATTCTGTCTATCATCATAACAAACAAGAAGGGGCTCAGAGCTGATCCCTGATGTAGTCCCACCTCCACCTTGAACACCTCTGTCACACCTACAGTACACCTCACCACTGTCTTACAGTCCTCATACATGTCCTGCACCACTCTAACATACTTCTCTGCCACTCCAGACTTCCTCATACAAAACTACAGTTCCTCTCTGGGCACCCTGTCATAAGCTTTCTCCAGGTCTACAAAGACACAATGCAGCTCCTTCTGACCTTCTCTGTACTTCTCTATCAACATCCTCAAAGCAAATATTGCATCTGTTGTACTCTTTCTTGGCATGAAACCATACTGCTGCTCACAGATGTTGACCTCTGCCCTTAGTCTAGCTTCAACTACTCTTTCCCATGGCTTCATCGTGTGGCTCATCAGCTTTATTCCTCTGTAGTTGCCACAACTCTGCACATCTTCCTTGTTCTTAAAGATGGGCACCAGCACCCTTCTCCTCCATTTCTCAGGCATCTTCTCACTATCTAAGATCCTGTTGAACAACCCAGTCAGAAACTCTACTGCTACCTCTCCAAGACACTTCCATACCTCCACAGGTATATCATTAAGACCAAGTGCCTTTCCACTCTTCATCCTCTTCAATGCCCTCCTCACTTCATCCTTACTAATCTTTGCTACTTCCTGGTCCACAACAGTCACCTCTTCTACTCTTCGTTCTCTCTCATTTTCCTCATTCATCAACTCTTCAAAGTACTCTTTCCATCTTCCCATCACACTATTGGCACCTGCCAACACACTTCCATCCTTTTCCTTTATCACCCTAACCTGCTGCACGTCCTTCCCATCTCTGTCTCTCTGCCTTGCCAACCTGTACAGATCAATCTCTCCCTCCTTACTGTCCAACCTAGCATACAAGTCATCGTAAGCCCCTTGTTAGGCCTTTGCCACCTCTACTTTCACCTTACGCTGCATCTCCCTGTACTCCTGTGTACTCTCTTCAGTCCTCTCAGTGTCCCACTTCTTCTTAGCTAACCTCTTTCTCTGGATCCACTCCTGCACCTCCTCATTCCACCACCAAGTCTCCTTATCTCCTTTCCTTCCAGATAACACACCAAATACTCTCCGACCTGTCTCCCTGATCACATTTGCTGTAGTTGTCCAGTCATCTGGAAGCACCTCCTGACAATCCAAAGCCTGTCTCAACTCTTTCCTGAAAGTCATACAACACTCTTCCTTTTTCAGCTTCCTCTGCTCTGCCTTTGCCCTCTTCATCTTCTTCACCACCAGTGTCATCCTACACACCACCATCCTATGCTGTCTGGCTACACTCTCACCTACCACTACTTTGCAGTCACTGATCTCCTTCAGATTACACCGTCTACACAAGATGTATTCTACCTGTGTGCTCCTACCTCCACTCTTATAGGTCACCCTATATTCCTACCTCTTCTGGAAGAAAGTATTCACTACAGCCATTTCCATCCTTTTTGCAAAGTCAACCACCATCTGTCCTTCTGCGTTCCTCTCCTGGATACCAAACCTGCCCATGACCTCCTCATCATCTCTGTTTCCTGCAACATGTCCATTGAAGTCTGCACCAATGACAACTCTCTCACTTCTAGGGATGCTCTGCATCACTTCATCAAGGTCCAACCAGAATTTCTCCTTCTCCTCCAGCTCACATCCTACCTGTGGAGCATACCCACTAACAACATTGAACATCACACCTTCGATTTCTAGCTTCAGGCTCATCACTCGATCTGACACTTTTTACCTCCAGGACATTCCTAACAAACTCCTCCTTCAAGATAAATCCTACTCCATTTCTCTTCCTATCTACACCATGATAGAACAACTTGAACCCTGCTCCTAGACTTCTAGCTTTACTACCTTTCCACCTGGTCTCCTGGACACACAGTATGTCCACCTTCCTCCTCTGCATCATGTCAACCAGCTCTCTACCTTTTCCTGTCATAGTTCCAACATTCAAAGTCCCTACTCTCAGTCCTAGACTCTTGGTGTTCCTCTTCTCTCTCTTCCTACGAACACACCTTCCTCCCCTCCTTCTTCGACCAACAGTCGTCCATTTTCCACCGGCACCCTGTAGGTCGACATCACCGATGGCGGTCGTTGTTAACCCGGGCCTCGACCGATCCAGTATGGAAGTCATACATTTGATTGGCATGTTTGATTTGGCCAAAGTTTTACGTCAGATGTCCTTCCTGACACAACCCTCTGTATTTATCCTGGCTTGGGATCGGCACAATAAGACACTGGCTTGTGTCCCCGACCATGTGATATTTCAGTTTTTCATTTTTTAATAAATTTGCAAAAAATTCTACATTTCTGTTTTTTCTGTCAAGATGGGGTGCTGAGTGTACATTAATGAGAAATAAAATGAACTTTTTTGATTTTGGCAAATGGCTGCAATGACACAGAGAGTGAAAAATTTCAAGGGGTCTGAATACTTTCCGTACCCACTGTAATTTAATACTCATATTTTTTGGTCCAGATTTTTTTAAGGCCTTCTCTGAAGGCGTAGAAGGCCCTGAAGGTTCCCCTCTGATTTTAAGTACTTAGGGTCAACAGTCCAGTGATGTGTGATAGAAGAGTTTCAGCTAAAATGAAAGGAAAGGTTTACAAAACTGTGGTGAGACCAGCCATGTTGTTTGGTCTGGAGACAGTGTCTCTGAGGAAAAGACAGGAGGCAGAGCTGGAGGTAGCAGAACTGAAGATGCTGAGGTTCTCTTTGGGAGTGAGCAGGATGGATAGGATCAGGAATGAGTACATCAGAGGGACAACACACGTTAGAGGCTTTGGAGATTAAGTCAGAGAGGCCAGACTGAGATGGTTCGGACATGTCCAGAGGAGAGAGAGTGAATATATTGGTAGAAGGATGCTGAGTTTCCCACTGCCAGGCAGGAGGCCTAGAGGAAAACCAAAGAGGAGGTTTTTGGATGTTATTAAAGAGGACATGAAGGTAGTTGGTGTGAGAGAAGAGGATGCAGAAGACAGGGTTAGATGGAGGCAATTGATTCGCTGTAGCGACTCCTGAAGGGAAGAGCCAAAAGGAAAAGAAGAAGAAATAAAATTGAATAAATTATGAAAAACTTTTTTGAAAAAAGGTTTTCTCTTCTTAACAGACTTTATAAAGCATTAAAATACATGGCTCAACCCTTAAAGTTCTAGACTACCTTTTGAAATTTCCTGCTGCAAATTCATCCAAATTCAGTCAGTCAGCAACTGGAAGACTATAATGAATCATTTTGGGCTTCACGATTTGGATAGAATTGGGAGATTTTTGATTAAAAAACATCTAATAGCTTTCACCCCAGAAGATCCCTGGTTCATGTCCCGGCCTGGACCTGGAATCTTTCTGCATGAAATTTGCATGTTCTCCCTGTGCATCAGTTTGAGGGTTGTAAATGTTATCTTAAATTTTATAAACGATGATAGTGAAAATGGTCTCTGTAATGTCTTCCTGTTTTCTTTGGGTACTCCGGCTTCCTCCCACAGTCCAAAAACATGCTGAAGTTAACTGGTAACCCTAAATTGTCCGCAGGTGTGAATATGAGTGTGATTGTTTGTCTGTATTTGTAGCCAGGGTGTCTCCTGCTTTCACCCTTGGTCTGCTGGGATAGACTCCAGCTCCCCCACAACCCTAATGAGGATTAAGCAGTATATAGATAATGAATTAATGGAGTTTTCACCCCAGCTGCATCATTTGGGGCTGGAAAATTAAGCTAGCATGTTCCAAAAACCTGCAGTTTCTCAAATGTCCACTAGAGGCTGACCCCAAAATATAATCAGTCTTCATGGACTATAGACCCTCATATTAAGATATTATAATAATTAGGGTCATGGCTGTTGATTGACATGAAGGATGATGTCACATGACAGTTCATGAAGCGAAGCCTTACAAAGAATCAGTTACACAAATCGTATTGATGCTGAACTAGTAATTCTTGACAGCAACATTTGAGCCATATTAGTACTCTGCAGCCTCTTCACTGTTTGTGCCTCGATTTCCACTTCTAAAAATTGCAGCAGATAGATTGCATATACATAACTATCACAATAAAGTGCCAGTGTAAGGCCAAAAAACACAACCCATTAGTTTGAGGGTTGTAAATGTTATCTTAAATTTTTTTTAAAAAGTTGATAGTGAAAATGGTCTCTGTAATGTTTCAGAGCAGAAGAACATAATGTGAAGATATTTAAATAACATCAGTGTGAAGGAAGCAGCAAATTCTAGAAACCAGAAAATGCTTGCTGAATAAATTACACTTCGAGCCTGCTTCAATATGCCAAATGTCTACACTTTTCTAGGAATTTCCTCACTAAATTTTTGCTGTGACTAAAGGTGTCCTTACTCTCAGGAACAATAGGAGCTTTTGGACAGAGTGAACTTTTTACACAATCCTTGTACATGTTCAGAAAATGCAACACTTTGAGAAAACAGAAAGACTGACTGATTTCATAATACCTCAACCCTGTGTGTGTTCGTGTGTGTTTGTGTGTGTGTGTGTGTGTGTGTGTGGTGGTGGTAGTGGGTGGGGGCAAACCACATTCCCACAGTGGGTGGGGTGGTGGGGATTGATGGTGTGGTGTATTTGGATTCCTCTGGCCTGGCACTGCGATTCTGACTGCAGATTGGTTTCCACTACCTCTGCAGATGAAAGGCCCACCCTGAACCCATACTTCCCACTTCACCTCCTGTCGCCTCTCTACCACTCACTCACCCCTGCACAGAAACCTCAGCGTCCCTTCACTGTGGTGGCTGGAAGCTCCTCACGAACATATGGAGTGTGTTATGAAAATGTCTGAGCTCAGACAGCACGAATCCCCCCACCACTTTAATGGCCTCGCCTGTAATGAGGCATCGAGCTGCCCTGGGAGGAAAAGTTGGTTTAGGGTCTGAATGTGATCAATACTTACTACATGTTGTGGGAAGATTCAGGAGAGAATAAGCTGATTTTCATCTGTTAAATGTCCATGGCGCCTGCTTCTGCACTGTGATGGTCAACAGAAATTACATTTATTTGTTAAAGAGTGGAAAGTGCAAAGTGATTTTTGTGCTTGCTGGAGCTGAAGGCCATCATCCCTTCACTTTCATATTGAAAGTTTAAACTGTTGTTTTCACTCACTGCTAGAAGCCTCAAAATTATTAAAGTTTTTTTTACATAACAGAATTTTATTGGTTTTTATATTTTCACAAACAGACAAAAAAAGAAAAAACATGAAATTGTACATCATGCTGTGACAAAACATTGCACATTTAGAACAGAAAAAGAAAGAAAAAAGAGAGAAATAAAAAAGAAAACAAATTAAGGGTACATTGAGAGTCAAATGTTTAAATAAGCTAAATTTCAATTGAAAGTAAGGGAAAATAATGAAGATAAAGAAAAACTGCCACCATATCATATCATACGCTCAAGACAGGGTAAAATCCAGCTTCCAACCCACCCCCCCAAACCCCCACAGTCTGATGTCATACATATTATCATAAATTATCAGATTTTAAAAATCATTTATAGTCAGATTTAATACCGAGAGGCAAAAGAGACAAGGCTAGCTGAGCCATGTTGATAATAGAACATTCAATAATAGAGGAGGAGGATGCTTATTTGTTAGTTCCCAGCAATTTTGGCCATTGTATGTCATTCTGACCCCCCATCACACGTTGTGTCAGTTCTTTAGGTAAATATCAGGGCACAGGAGACCACATGTCTGTGAAATGCCTCTCATTGCCCCTCAGAACTGCACTAATCCTTTCGTGAGGGAGAACCCTATACCACTGTGTAACGGTTGGTGGTATATCCTTAATCCAGTTTATCAGAATGCATTTTCTTGCCAATAACAACAGTTTGTCACATAGTTTGAAGTGTGGTCGTGTCAAAGCAACTGATTTTGATGGAAGGCCAAGAATTAACAGGCCTGGGTCCCTCCTGATGTTGGTCGGAAAGATACCACTCAGCTCTTTAGAAATTGCACCCCAGAATCTTTTGATCAGTTTACACTGCCAGAAATAGTGATAATAGGTTCCAACCTCTCTTCCACATTTACTACATAGGGGAGAGGTCTGACAATCCATCTTATTCAGTATGTAAGGATATATATGTAAGCGATGTATTTTATATTGTATCTCTCTGAGTCTATTACATTCCTGCCAGTCATCCTCAATATAGACTGTGTCAAGGTCTCCCTCCCTTTTCTGTGCAATGTTTCTGGCTTCACCTGGGCTAAGAGAGCAAATCAATGTATAGAATGTGGAGATAATATGCATAATGTTTTTACGGTCAACAAGGAACCTCTCTATCTCATCGTACAAGACCATACCAGAGGGAGAGAAGTTTCTAGAGCCAACAAAGTGGTGGATCTAGAGAAAACCATAAAAGTGTTCTTTGGGAATACAAAATTTTGATTGTAGTTGTTGGAATGTCATGAGTACATTTTCTGTATACAAATCTCCTACTACTCTTGCTCCCCGGCTACGCCACAGGTCAAAAATGCTGGGGACGAGACTTGGGGTAAAGTCCTGGGGCCTCATTTATAAAGCTTGCGTACGCATAAAACAGGGCTAGAAAGTGCGTACGCCACTTTCTACACAAAGGTTGTGATTTATAAAAACAAACTTGGCATGAGAATGTGCGCACTGGTGCGCCAACCTTGGTGCTTGACACTTGCGTACGCACAAAACAGGGCTAGAAAGTGACATACTTTCACAACCTTTGCGTAGAAAGTGGCGTACACCACTTTCTACGCAAAGGTTGTGATTTATAAAAAACAAACTTGGTGTGAGAATATGTGCAGCGGTGCGCCAACTTTGATGCTTGCTTACGCACATTTTGGAGACAGAGGGAACGGCAGTGCCGGAGGGTGAAACAGATTGATCTCAAACCTTTATTGTCATCACATATTAGACTTGTAGAGCCCGATAATCATAAACCCTCATCGTTGTAGATGTTCCTATCATGCACCATTCGGCCTACGACTGTATTTGCAGAACTATGTTCATATATCAAACTTCCATCTTCAAATGATATAGAGCGGTGAGTGGCACTGATTGATTACTAATTTGGAAAAGGCGTGTGACAATCAGTCTAATCGCTGATCAAGCAGATAAATAGCGGGTGGCAGCCGTGCGTAATGTGGCACAATGGATGCGCTGGCATTGCTGGAAGATCACGTAGGCTCAGAATGGAGAGAGTTTTTAGGGACCACGGAGATTTCCTGGCCCATGATGATCACTGGCTAATAAGCCGATTCAGATTCCCTAGAGCAGTGCTCTTGGATCTATGTGCTGAACTGGGCCCTGTCTTAGACCGACCCACCTGCTGAAACCACGCCATCCCGGTACAGACACAGGTGCTGACTACTGTGGGGTTTCTGGCGACCGGCTCCTTCCAGCGGGAATTGGCCGACAGGTATGCGTTTTATATGAAGAATATATCAGATTACATTTTTCCCTCCGTTTTTTGTCTAAATCCCGTTTGGGTCTGATATACAGCTAAATGATGTCCTTTAGGTCTGGGATATCACAACCATTCCTCAGTGCAATAATGCCAGCTGTTTTGGATGGCATTATAAACATGACCAGTCGATACATCAGGTTTCCTTACACTGTGGGTGAACAGGCCAACATTAAACGGCAATTTGCAGCAATGTCCAGTTTCCCAAATGTAATCGGTGCAATTGACTGCACTCATGTTGCTATAAGGGCTCCGAGTGAAAATGAATTTGTCTATGTGAACTGAAAAAATGTACATTCAATCAATGTACAAATTATTTGTACATCGGACATGATCATAACAAATTTAGTGGCACGGTGGCCTGGGTCAACACATGATTCATTCATCCTGACGCACAGCAGTGTGGGGAAAAGACCGCAGGCCGGTGCTGCGCGGGATGGCTGGCTCCTGGGTAAGTAGCTACATGAACACCATTGTAGCGATTCTAACCATTAAAGCTGAGTATTTACTCTTGTTATACCTTGCAGGTGGCGTTCGTATAGCTCATCGGGTTAAGCAGGCGACCCATGTACAGGGGCTGGTCTCCGACACAGCGGCCCGGGTTCGATTCCTGCCCGCGGCCCTTTGCTGCATGTCGGACAGACTGGCGACCTGTCCAGGGTGTCCCCTGCCTTCGCCCGAGTCAGCTGGGATAGGCTCCAGCACCCCCCGCGACCCTAGTGAGGATAAAGCGGTGTATAGAGAATGGATGGATGGATACCTTGCAGGTGACAGTGACTACCCCCTTAGACACCGGCTTCTCACCTCTTTCACTAACCCGCAGAGGAAGAATGTTTTAATTTGGCACACTCTCGTGCGCACTCAATTGTGGAGCGAGCCATCGGCCTCCTCAAATGACGGTGGAGGGTTTTGGATGCTTCGGGGGGCAGACTGCTATATCACCCCAAGAAGGTGTGTAAAATCATTAGGGCTTGTGGCGTTCTACACAATATCACCATGAGGAATGCCGTTCCCCTCCCACCTGGCCTCCCTCTCCCACACCACGAGGACCCAGACCCATAACCACCTACCCGACATGAGGAGTTCCAATGCGGAGCAAGGCTCTGTGAGGATGTTATGCAACGTTTACAATAAGCTTGAAAGTACGTTTCATTTTTTAACAAGATCTTTAATAGAGGCGGCAATGTCAGACAGGACCTCACACGTGCATTACTGTGCGTATTTGCTGGAGCTCATCCCGCACTTCATTTATGGCACCAATGGTGTCCCTTTTGTTTGTAGGACTCTGTCTGTCAGGACCCGACCACTTTTGGGTGTACCATGGTCTCGGGATGTACTGGTGACAGCCAGGCCTTCATCCACGGTGACAGGACACGCTGTTGTCGGAACCTCCTCGTCAGCCAACGTTTCCAACTCTGGAGTGACTGAGGACAAAAAAAAAAAAACATCAGTCCACTGCTTGTTTTACAAGTCCATTTAATGCATTTAATAAACAGATAAAACTGTACTTTACCGGTTTCCTCTGTGGGCTCTGCCAAATCGGTGTCTCCTTCCGTCTCTGACACAATTCCACACACACTGGCCATCCCGAGGATGGACACTATCCTGCTGTCCAGCGGTGTGGGTTCGGGTTTGCCCCTACCCCCACCTGTAGCAGACACGCTTTGGCGATGGCATGCCACTCTCTTCTTTGCCTCCACCTTCAAATCCGACCATTTCTTTTTCAGCTCTGCCACAGTTCTCTCTGTGGCACTCACACTGTTGACAGAGGTGACAACGTGCTGCCACTTGGTGCATTTTCTCTTGTTCGTGATGCTACTACTATAACCACTGAACAAAATGCTCTTCCTGGCCTCCACCTCATCCACAAGCACCTCTATTTCGGTCTCCGAAAAATTTCTTTTTCTCTTTTCTGCCATGACTGTGCGTAAAATGCCTTGGATCAGCGGCTTATTTATACACAGATACATTCATGAGTTACTTTGCATTGACCATTCATGGTAAAATGTGGGTGTGTTGTGGGCGGGATATGAGGTGGATCCACCTGTGCAATCTTCCAGCTGGTGTGTGATTTATAAAGGGGAAATTGCGTGCAGCTGTGCGTACGCACAGTTTTATAAATCAGGGGCGAAGGGCGTACACCGATTTCAGATTTTCTGCGTACGCAAACTTTTAGTATGGATCCTACGCAATGTTTTATAAATGAGGCCCAAGGTTTCTTATAAGGGGGGTCAGGAGCGAGTTACAGGGCCCCCTTCCCAGATGTTTACAGATTCCCTGCCACATCCTAACTGTATTGTATATAATTGGGTTCTTTTTTATGTCCCTTGGTAACCTCTTCCCATCACCTGTGACTAGGCTCCACAAAGAGGAAGTTTGGGAGGCCCAAGAGTCCAAACAGGGCTCCGAGTTAAGATGAGCATGTAACCACTCCCATAGAGAGCGAGCATGGCAAGCCCAGTTGTAATAATAGATGTTTGGTAGGGTTAGGCCTCCTCTATCGGCAGGCAACTGTAGAGTTTGATTTTCTGTCGCGGTCTCTTGCCATGCCAGATGAATCTAGAGAATGCCCTTTCTATATCAGTTGTTACTTTTTTGGATAGCCATAGATGCAACATTTGAAGAGGATATAAGAGCAGAGGAAAACTGTTCATTTTAATTAGACTTATACGTCCCATGAATGACAGGGAGATCGTGCCACCTCTATAAGTCCCTCTTTATTTTACTAAGAATTGGAGAGAAGTTAAGCTTCCATAGCTCTGCCAGGTTTGGGGAAACATTGATCCTTAGGTAAGTGAAGCCATGTGGGGAGCATTTCAGGGACAGTTGGGGGGCAGATTTTGGACAGTAGAGTTACCTAGAGGCATAGCTTCTGATTTATCAAAGTTTATCTTATAGCCCGAAAAAGATCCAAACTCGTGTATAGTGGACATGGTAGCTGGTATTGATATGTTGGGTTTCGCTAAGGACAACAAAATGTCATCTGCGTAGAGAGCTATTTTATGGAGTCTACCTCCAGTCATCACCCCGTGTATGTCTTGTTGTGACCTAATAGTCTCAGCTAGGGGCTCGAGTGCAAGGGCAAATAGTAGTGGGGACAGGGGACAACCCTGTCGGGTCCCCCTATGTACTGTAAAAGATGGGGATTGAACACCATTAGTCATAACACAAGCCTCTGGAGAGTTGTAAAGTGATTTGATCCATTTCAAGAAATTCCCTCTGATCCCAAATCTCTCCAGAACATAGAATAAATATTTCCATTCAATCCTGTCAAATGCCTTTGCTGCATCCAGGGATGTGGTAAAGGCTTTGCAATTTGTTTGATTGAGTAGTCTTCTCACATTAGCAAAGGAGAATCGGTTTTGTATAAATCCGGTCTGATCGAGGTTTATTAGGAATGTCAAAAGCTTCTCCAGTCTCGTTGCAAGTAATTTTGAAAGCAATTTACTGTCTACTCCAATTAAACTAATAGGTTTATATGAGCCGCATACACCCCTGTCAAAAGTTTTAGGACACTTTCTCATTCAAATAAAGTAGAACCTGTCTTACAACTTTTGACAGGGGGTGTATATACCAAATTTGATATACATATGCAGCACATCAGGCTGAACAAAAAGTCAGTGACAGCCACATTCCAAACCCAACAGGAAGTGAGGTATTTTCCGTTGAATGTCAGATTTTGCCCATTTTTCATTTTTTTCTAAAGCGAACTCCTCCTAGGGGGAAACTCCAATTCACCTCAAATTCGGCCAGTACATACAGGAGGCCTTAATGATCCAAAGTTATTAAAATCTTTTTCCAAAAACAAAGGGCGTGTCCGTGGTGGCCTCTGGAATTTTGATCCTTCGCCATGAAATTTCAAATGCTCTGTAAATGCCCTGAACATGCTCCAATCTGCCTGAAACTTTAAATGTATGATCAGAGTCCTGCCCAGATCACATCCATATGATGAAATATACCCCCTGTCAGAAGTTGTAGGACAGGTTCTACTTTATTTGAATGAGACAGTGTCCTAAAACTTTTGACAGGGGGTGTATATCTGATGGCTTATCTTTCTTAAGGATGAGGTTGATATTTTCCAGGTTTAGTGTTGGAGGGAAGTGAACACACCCAAATGAGTGTACAAACATGTCCGTAAGCAGTCCAGCTATGATATGGCTTAGTTTCTTATAGAATTCTGGGCAGAATCCGTCAGGTCCGGGTGCTTTACCTCCCTTATTAACACCTTAGAAGCGAGTGTAGCGCCGGCGATACGATGCGCATATTAATTTTTGATTGGCTGTAGATTTGAAACCAGATAAGATAGATCGATCATTCTTTTTGCATGTAAAATCTGGGGAGTTACATTAACATTTCATACATTCACCAGGACTCAGGGCACTTTTTCATTGCGGTGATGGGTTTGTAAAAATTCACAATAAAGCGCACACAACAAAACTCGATATAAGCCACACTACGGTTGTATTTGGAGGACTTTCTACATTGAAAAAATGTGATCACGATGTGGCCACGACCTGTCACACGTCGGATGAAGAGTCCAGACCCTTGTCTGGCCCGGATTCTGTTAACAGAGCGGATGAAGCCAACCTTAAAGGAATTGATAATTCCAGTGACATGTAAGTCTATATTCATGAGAAGATGTTTGTTTTGAGTTGGAGAAAAGTAAAGAAAGTAAAATGTAATGCCGTCGAAAGCATTCAGCGCAAAATACGCATCGTTATTACAAGCCATTTGTTGCGCACATCTAACGTACTATGTAACGTTTTCTGTGTGCAGCTTTTACAATGTGGGGAAGGAGGAGGAGGAGGAAGAGAAGAGATTGAAGGTCTCCTGGTCTCCTGGTACCCCAGCGAGAGGCAGAGGGAGAGGAAGGGGCCCAGCTCCAGCCATGGAAAGTGCATTTGAAAATGCACCTTCTATGGTCTGACCATGGTTTTGTACATAAAATATGTGTGTTAAGTATCTGGCACACTTAGAAATTTGATTGCATTATTGTAAATGATTTGCTCTGATGGTAATGTTGTCTCTTTGCAAATTTTGCACTGTTGTTTATTTTCGCTTTTTTACATTTACAAATTTGAGGGATACAGCTGTGCAGTTTCTGTATTTTGGAATTTATGTGAAAAAACAAAAACGATTTTCATTTTTTAAGGTTTATTGCATTTTAAACCATTTTTTGTAGTAGTTAAGACATAAGTCAATTCATATTTTTAAAACCTGGGATATAAGGATTATTTTTATTTAAACCAAATAAAAATACTCCAAAAAAATGGCACTACAGTATGTAAAAATGTAAAAAAATATGTCCTGGCGGACTTGCACAATGGTGGGTCTTAAAGGGTTAAGGGAAGCTATGGCTCCTTGGACCTCCTTCTGAGATATGGGTGCATTTAATGTTTCTTGTTGTTCCTCTGATAGACACGGGAGAGTCACTCCGCTCAAAAATTTGGATATTTTAGCATCAGTGGGGTCGCATTCGGATGAATAAAGTTTCTGATGAAATTGCCTCATGATCCTGTTAATATCTTTGGTTTTGTAGTGTCTGTCTTGTTTATCGTCTCGAAGTGATGATATTGTGTTCGATTCTACTCTGCCTTTTGCTAGTCTTGCTAAGTCGGCCTGGTTTGTTCCCTGATTCATGTAACCTATGTTTAGCAAAGAAAATGGCTGCTTCTGCCTTTTTTGTAAGCAACTGACTTAAGGCTGAGCAAGCTGCTTCAAGTTTTTTAGAAAGAGTTCTAGTAGGTGTGTTTCTAAATTGTAGCTCTAACTGTTGTACTGTTCTCTCTAAGTTTTGTTGTTCTTTAATGGCAGCGTTTTTTTTAGCTGTGGTATATGATATAATACTTCCCCTAATATAGGTTTTAGCTGTCTCCCAGAGCAGGGAGGATTGATTTCTGGTATCTTATTAGCATCTATAAAGATATTCCACTGATCTGTAATATACAGATAAAAGATGGATCACTCAACAGAGAGGGCTTCAGCCTGCAGTGGCGAGAAGCAGGGTCAGCATAAGGAGGACTAATACACAAGCTAACATGAGAGTGATCAGAGATTGAACATTCCTTTACCTGATCCAACACTATTGCTGACGATAAAAAGAAATCAATTCTAGAGAATGTCTGATGAGGCTGGGAGAAAAAGGTGTAATCCCTCCCCCTGGGGTTGGTAACTCTCCAAGTGTCAAACAACACTAAGTAATGACAAAACTCCTTAAGCCTCAGACTCTTTCTGGAAGTTGAGTTGAGTCTAGGAGGAGACTGGTCAACACATGGGTCTAGTATACAAATAAAATCCCCTCCCAGTACAGTGTACAGAGTATGTACCGATGCGACATCCAACAGAAGTTTTGGGAGAAATGTAGCCTCATATTTATTAGGACCATATATGCATCCTATTAAGATTTGTTCCCCATAAAGATAACCTGAGATAAGAACATATCGGCCATCATTATCATTTATGGCCTTCTCCAGAGTGAAAGGAAGACTGCGGTGGATCAGTATAGCAACCCCTCGACTCTTTGAGTTATGGGATGAGTAGAACACTTGACCCACCCAGGCCCTCCTCAGTTTCAGATGCTCTAGGTCAGATAGATGGGTTTCAGATAGTAAAGCTATTTTTGTATTTACTTTTCTTAGAAATGTTCGAATCTTTTGCCTTTTTATAACATTGTTTATTCCCTTAACATTAAGGGACACTATCTTGAGATCACTCATAGTAGGGCTATTACTGATTTGACAACCTGTGGGAAAGGGTTTAAGGGGCAGAAGCAGACTCCAGTGTATTTATGGCAGCTAGAAAAAAGGATTGACATTTGTGCAAAATGAGAAGAAAGTGGCTTACAACATAAAATGACAAATAAGATAACAAGTGACATAACATCATGAACGAGAGAACAGCCATCCCCAAACGATGGATCCCCAACTAACTCCATCCCACCCCCTCCCCCCCTTTCTGTGCAGTCCTGAAATGTGGTCCGCAATGAGAAATGCGGGGCACATGAGACTGAGAAGAGTCGCTGCTGAAAAAAGAGGATCTAACATCTTCTCTGGCCTATTTACTCCCGCTTAGCCCAAGTCAAAAAGATTTCAACCTATGAACTATAAGTCTTAACAACCGACATATATTTATCATCTCCAGTTTACTGCTATGAAGATATAGATATACAGTAAACGAGTGTTCAAATACCTGTTGCAGTAGTACAGTTAATACCTCTACATACCTTTGAGTCAAGCATCAACTCAGGAGAGAAAGAGAAAATAAAATAAAGAATAAGACTGTATCCTCAGGGTAACACTCATGTCTTTATCCCTCTAGACCTTAAGGTCAGCTCAGTCCAGTTCATCCAGAAAAGCAAGCGCGTCCTTGGGTGACAGAAACGAGCAGGGAGCAGGTTTTTCCTCCGTGTGTGAAGGTCAGGGTAGCCGGATAGCGCATAGAGAATCTCATGTCCTTCTTGATGAGTCGCTTACACGCCCCATTAAACGCGCGGTGCATCTCTTTGACTAGAGCTGTTATGTCCTGTCTGATGAAGACTGTTTGACCCTCATAGGTGAGCGGAGCCTGTTTCCTGGCTACAGTGAGGATCCTGGACTTGTCTCCAGAGTTATAGAGCTTAATAATCACAGCGTACAGCCGGTCCGGTCTCGGCGGCCGAGGCTCCGGTGAGCTCGGTCAATCTTGATAATGCCCCGCTCGGTCTCCAAGTTGAGTAGAGTTGGGAGCCAGCGCACAAAAAAAGCAACTGGTTGTCGGCCCTCCATTTCTTCTTTGAGATTGTGGATTAAAATATTGTCCCTGCGGTTCCGACCCTCCATGTCAGTACACTTCTCTGTCAGAAAACGCACTTTTGTCTCCAGCTCAGCCAGCTTCCGTGTCACCGCTGACATGCTATCCTCTGCCGCTGAGATACGGTGCTCAGCTTCTGTGATGCACTCAGTGTTAGATTCCACTTTAGTAGCAATGTTGTTAATGTAGCGGATAATTCCTCAAACTTCTTGTCCATCAGCCTTGATATCTTTTCAATAACATTTTTCGAGATATCGGCAACCAGAGTTTCAGCGTCGATAGCAGGTAGTACGTGCAGCCGTGTTTCTTGTTAGCTTCTTTGCTAGTTAGCATAATCACCCTCATGTTTTGCTCCTCGGCTGGCTTGTTGGTTACAGATTTAGCTGTCTTGGAGTTGGGCATGCTGTCAAGTTATTAGAAGGTAGTCCTACGGTTTTAATTTTGGTAATAGGAAGACAATAAACTAAATTTGGCTCAGGTGGCACGGAAGCTCAACGACAAACGTTTGCTCAGGGTGACTGCATCACGAGATGCCAAAAACATTAAAGTTTGAGCCTGTAGACAACAAAGAGAAAAAATATTATAAAACTCTGCTGAACATTGTCAAAATAGTTTCTAGGACTAAATGTAGTTCTTCAGCTGTAATTTTCAGCTGATGAACGTACAGATTTATCAGCAGAACTGACCTTTATAGTGAGTTTTGTTTCATCATTGAGGCATTAACTACTAAGCTCAGTGTTTTGGTTCACTGTCACCGCTCACATAGTGTCGTTTTCAGCCACATTAAGCTGCTATGTTTCAGGGAAAAATCTTTAAAAAGCCACCTCACATTTTTACACCGCCAAGGAACCCGATGGAGTTCTGTGACGATCAGTGTTGCCTTAGAATATTATTACTTTTAAAACCAAACAACTACTGTTAGTAAGGAAAGAACAGTTTTACCTTGCTGACATGTTTCGACTACATCTGCAGTCTTCCTCAGAGTGTCATCCGACGTGTGATGACGTGTCCTTTTTTACTGTCACAATCTTTGAAACTGAGCATGCCCTCTGCTGTCTAGTGGTCTCTGGAGGATGGAATCCCAGGTATACGAGAGGGTGCAGGCCCCTTCGTCCTAGTTGGGACGGCATGGCTCAGTGGGTAGAGTGGCAGTCTTGCAACTGAAGGGTTGTCGGTTCGATTCTCAGCCCATTGTGCACAAGTTGCGGTGTCCCTGAACAAGACACCAAACCCCTAATTGCTCCTGATGGGTTCTGGTTAGCGCCTTGCATGGTAGCTTCCACCATCAGTGTGTGAATGGGTGAATGTGACATATCATGTAAAATGCTTTGGGTACCTTGCAGGTATAGTAAAGTGCTATATAAATACAGACCATTTACCATAGTTCATGGAACTGCTTACCTGCTTTTTGATCTCTATGGCCTCCTTAATCCATTGTTTTTGTATTTGTTGGCCGATGTTAAAATTCTCCCCCCTGTCCTAGCACATGATTTCTTTATTTGTAAAAAAAAAAAAAAGGGGGGGGGGGGACACGCCTATATATTTCTATTTTGGAAAATTAGCTCCTCCATATGATCTATTAATTGCCAAAAGTTGTAACTGTTCACTCCTATTCTTGTAGTTAGAGGAAAACTATTTCACAAATCTGAAATAATGTATAATAGACTAACAAGGCAGTGACTGAGAACAGAATTTTCCTCAAGAATCAGCAGGTTTGTTAGTACTGGAAATAAATACGGACAATCGAAAACACGGAAATGACTTTGACGTTTGTGCAATGAGTTAACAGTGCGATGCTTCCTCACTTTGCCTCTCAGTGACTTTGTTTTTTAATTTTAAGTCAATATATACACTGCTCAAAAAAAATTAAGGAACACTTTTTAATCTAAGTATTGCATCAAATCAGTCAAACGTGTGGGATACTGATCTAGTCAAGTAAGTAAAAGAGGGGGTTTTTAGTCAGCTTCAGCTGCTTCATAAAATTAACAACAGGTGCACAAGAGGGGTAACAATGAGACAATCCCCAAAACAGGAATGAATTTATCAGTGAAGGCCGCTGACATTTTTTTTTCTTTCTAATGTTTTCTGACTGTTTTTCAATAGTTTTGCATTTGGCTAGTGTCACTGTCACTACTGATAGCATGAGGCGATACCTGGACCCTACAGAGGTTGCAGAGGCAGCCTAACTCCTCCACAATGGCACATCAATACGTGCCATTACCAGAAGGTTTGCTGTGTTGCCCAGCAGAGTCTCAAGAGCATGGAGGAGGTTCCAGGAGACAGGCAGTTACTCTGGGAGAGCTGGACAGGGCTGCAGAAGGTCCTCAAACCATCAGCAGGTCAGGTATCTGCTCCGTTGTGCATGGAGGACCAGGATGAGCACTGTCAGAGCCCTACAAAATGGCCTCTAGCAGGCCACTGGTGTGAATGTCTCTGACCAAACAATCAGAAAGAGATGTAATGAGAGTGGTCTGAGGGCCTGACATCCTCTCGTGGCCCCTGTGCTCGCTGACCGGCACCGTGGAGCTCGGTTGACATTTGCCATAGAACACAGGAATTGGCAGGTCTGCCAATGGCGCCCTTTGCTTTTCACAGATGAGAGCAGGTTCATCGTGAGCACATGTCACAGACATGGAAAGGTCTGGAGAAGCCATGGAGAACGTTATGCTACGTATAACATGGTTTAGCATGACCGGTTTGGTTTTTGAGTCAGTGATGGTCTGAGGAGGCATATCCACTGAGGGACGCACAGACCTCTACAGGCTAGACAACGGCACTCTGACTGCCATTAGGTATCAGGATGAAATCCTTGGATCCATTGTCAGACCCTACACTGGTGCAATGGTCCTGGGTTCCTTGTGGTGCACAACAATGCCTGGCCTCATGTGGTAAGAGAATTCATGCAGTTCCTGGAGGATGAAGGAATCAACACCATTGACTGGCCCCAATACTCACCTGAACTAAATCCAATACAATGCCTTTGGAACATTATGTTTTGTTCTGTCCGACACCTCCAGGTTGCTCCTCAGACTGTCCAAGAGCTAAGTGATGCCCTGGTTCAGATCTGGGAGGAGATACCCCAGGACACCATCCATTGTCTCATTCGGAGCTTGTCCCGATATTGTCAGGCTGCATACAAGCATATGGAGGTCATACAAACTACTGAGTACCGTTATGAGTTGCTGCCAACGAATTTCAGAAAATAGACCAGTCTGCCACATCAGTTTTTCACTTTGATTTTGGAATGTCTTGAATTTAGCCCTCCTGGGGGTTCATTTCCATCAAACAATGTGGCATCTTTTCATTCCTAACACATTAACCAGTCCATATCAATGTAAATATCCAGTTTTTTTTCCCCCCCGCATTGAAATATGATGTGTTTTCAAAGTGTCCCTTTAATTTTTTTGAGCAGTGTATATATTGATAGCTCATATTTACCAAGAATCAATCAGGTAACACCATTGCTATGTATTCTCAAGTATATCGATGACTGATAACTACCCCTGAACTTTTCTTTTATAGTGTTCTATTTTTTTTTTCTTTAGTGTGTGTACCTCACCTGCACATTTTAAGTATATCTTCAAATGCTCCCTTAGGATTGTGAATGACCTTCAGAAGGAATGATAGTGACGTGTAAAGTCAGTTACATACCTGGTGGTTTGCTGAGAAAGGCTTGTAAACTACTTGGCTTGCTGAGTGACTGTCTGTACTTGGTGAGCAGATGATTTTTCTCATAGAGTGACAAGGAAGGCATCCAGCCAGCCTATCAGTCCGGGGTGTAACGGGGACTGATAGGCTTGTAACGGGGTCAGTCGTGCAGCAGCGGTATTATTAACTATGTTATTAGTAATATTTAAAATGCCATGTATATGCATTTACTTTTATTGTTCTTTTGTTACAATTACACAAAGTTTCGGATCCCTCCCAGCTGTTGTGCAGAACCTTTGCTGGGGGCTCTTGTACCCCTACGTGCACTTTTTACCGCCCCACGGTGCCCTATAAATGCCCGTTTCTCAATTTTAAGTGTACAAGTCCATACTTGCGTACTTGGCAAATACAGACTTGCAAGTACAACTCCGAAGTATGGACTCCCAAGAACAGGAGAACGTAGCTCAGTTAATGGGCAATTGGAGCACCAGCATACTTGATGACGTCTCCACCTCGGCTCATACTGATAGTGTTGCCAACTCCTCAGTAAGAAAAATAGCTATTGGCTGTCCTAAAAGTCGCTAGAAGTCGCGAAATGACGTCATCGTCTAATTTGCATACTGCATACTGGCTATTGGTTAAGGAAACATTATTGTATTCATTGCTGGTTTTCATTAGAAACATTTTAATTACAAAAAACCATCAATCTTGTATAAAAATGTATATTTTAGCTCAGCTAGACATAGCTATGCAACCATACACAATTTTACACTACCCAAATCAAAAACAAATACAATTAAACGAATGGTTATGTACAGAGCTATGCAAGAATGGAATAAACTACCAGAAAACATTACACAAGAAAATAGCAAAATGATTTTCAAGAAGTTAGTCAAAAAAACATCTGTGTACAACAGAGACCTAATATAGGACAATTTGAAGTACAAGTATTACCTAAAATTGTACCTTTGCAACAGAAATAGTTCTAGGGAGATGTATATTAACCCTTTAAGCTTCAGTCAATTCCAGCCTTTTTCAGTACAAAAAAAATCGCTAATATTCTATTTTTAAATAAAAAAATGATGAAAAATACAGGGAATATTGGACGGGCATCGCGAGGTGCATTTCCTTGAAAATGACCGATTCGGGGATTTTATACCGACTTCAGGACATGTTTTGGATAAAATAGTTTACTGGCTTGTGTCATCTGGATGTAAAAGGTTGGATTATGGCCGTTTTTTGTGGAATCTTTTTTTGTGTGTGTAATAATAAACCCGGAAATGTGAGTCGCGCTGTGTGCGTTGAAGCCGTGTATAGAGAACGGATGGATGAATATTCCTTTTTGTCGGACAAATGTGTTTTTCTCACCCGCTGTGGTAATCGCATCTGAAAGTGGTTTATACCGGCGGATTCATGAGAAGCTAAGCTTTCCATCGGCGTATAGTGTTTGTATAATCGTGTTTGCAGCCGTCGGACATTCTTGAAATTCCTATGCAAATTAGTAGGTGTACCGCCGGCGGTACACTGAAGCTTAAGGGGTTAAAAGAATGGGTGACTGTCAAATCTTATGAAATTCTAACTGTTAAATCAGGTTAATTCGGGGATTGCGCTTTAATGGCGCTGGGTGTAATATCAAAGGGTAAAATAAATTTGAGCTTAATATGTGTGACCAATGTACATAATATATGTAAATATGTGTAGATATGATGATAAGTAATCAGAATCAGAATCAGAATCACTTTTATTTGCTAAGTATGTGAGCACATACAAGGAATTTGAATCAGGTATTTTACAGTACCCTCTTGTACTAGACAAATAGAAAATTAAGTAATAAACATAAGTTATGTAACAAAAAATACTAACATAACTTTAACATTACATAATAAGAAAAATTAACTTACCATAACGTAACATAACATAACATGACAACATAAAATAGCTGAGTTTAAAGTGATCAGTGGAAATGGTGCATTTCTAGTTATAATTTTATTGTTTATAGGACTGTTTGTTGGGGATATGGATGTTTATGTTCATGATTCAGACTGTGACTGGTTTCAAATGTTCATCAAAGCAACAGCCTGTGGAAAGAAACTATTCATGTGTCTGGTGGTTTTGGCATACAGAGCTCTGTAGCACCTGCCGGAGGGGAGGAGGTGAAACAGATTATGTCCAGGGTGTGATGGATCTGCAGTGATGTTGCCTGTCCTTTTCCTGACTCTGGACATGTACAAGTCCTGAATGGAGGGCAGGCTGGCACCAATGATTTTTTCTGCAGTCCTGACCCTCTGTTGCAGTCTGTGCCTGTCCTGCTTGGTGGCTGATCCAAACCACGCAGTGGTGGAAGTGCAGAGGACAGACTGGATGATGGCAGTGTAGAACTGGATCAGCAGCTCCTGTGGCAGGTTGAACTTCCTCAGTTGGCGCAGGAAGTACATCCTCTGCTGGGCCTTTTTCCTGATGGTGTCGATGTTGGACTCCCACTTCAGGTCCTGGGAGATTGTGGAACCCAGGAATCTGAACCTTTCCACAGCAGACACCATGTTGTTGTGAATGGAGAGGGGGGGCAGCTCCTTCTGAAGTCCACTGTCATCTCCACAGTCTTGAGCGTGTTCAGCTCCAGGTTGTTCCGACCACACCAGAGGACCAGCTGTTCCACTTCTCGTCTGTACGCAGACTCATCACCGTCCCGGATGAGGCCGATGACAGTTGTGCCGTCTGCAGACTTTAAGAGCTTCACGCTTGGGTCACCTGAGGTGCAGTCGTTGGTGTAGAGGGAGAAGAGCAGTGGGGAGAGCACACACCCCTGGGGGGGCGCCAGTGCTGATTGTCCGGGTGCTGGATGTGGTGCTCCCCAATCTCACCTGCTGCCTCCTGTCTGTCAGGAAGTCTGTGATCCACTCACAGGTGGAGGTTGGTACAGTGAGCTGGAGGACTTTGGAGTGGAAGATATCCGGGATAATGGTATTAAACGCCGAACTGAAGTCCACAAACAGGATCCTTGCATAAGTCCCTGGGGAGTCAAGGTGATGCAGGCTGTAGTGTAGTCCCATGTTGACTGCATCATCCACTGACCTATTTGCCCGGTAGGCAAACTGAAGGGGGGTCCAGCAGGCTGCCTGTGATGTCCTTCAGGTGGGCCAACACCAGTCTCTCAAAAGATTTCATGACCACAGACATCAGGGCGACGGGCCTGTAGTCATTTAGTCCTGTGATGGAGGATTTCTTGGGGACTGGGATGATGGTGGAGCGTTTGAAGCAGGAGGGGACTTCACACAGCTCCAGAGACCTGTTGAAGATCTGTGTGAAGATGGGTGTCAGCTGGTCATTGCAGACTTTCAGGCAGGAGGGAGACACACCATCTGGTCCTGGTGCCTTCCTGATCTTCTGTCTCTGAAAGAGCCGACACACATCCTCCTCACAGATCCTGAGTGCGGGTGAGGGGTCAGCAGGGTGCAGGGAAGGGGTGGCAGGAGGTGTGAACAGTTGTGAGGTGGTGTTGTTGGGGTGGATGAGAGGTGAGAAAGATGGTCTTTCAAACCTGCAAAAAACCCATTGAGCTCCTTGGCTAAGTGATGGCTCCCTGCAGTGTGGGGGGGAGGGTCTCCTGTAGTTTGTGACGGTCTCCAGGCTCCTCCACACTGATGCTGGGTTGCTTGCTGAAAAGTTGTTTTTCAGCTTCTCAGTGTAGCTCCTCTTAGTTACTCTGATCTCCTTAGTCAGTGTGTTCCTGGCCTGGTTGTACAGGATCCTGTCCCCACTTCTGTAGGCCTCATCCTTTGCTCGACGAAGCTGCCTGAGCTTTGGTGAAAACCAGGGTTTGTTGTTATTGTAAGTGAGGAAGGTTTTGGTTGGTACACACATCTCCTCACAGAAACTGATGTAGGATGTCACAGTGTCAGTCAGTTCATGCAGGTCAGTGGTTGCAGCATCAAAAATACTCCAATCAGTGCAGTCAAAGCAGGCCTGTAGGTCTAGCTTTGCCTCAGTGGTCCATCATTGTGAATTTCTCTTTGGAGATTAATAAAGTATCTATCTATCTACAGTGCCTTGTGAAAGTATTCGGCCCCCTTGAACTTTTCAACCTTTCGCCACATTTCAGGCTTCAAACATAAAGATATAAAATTTTAATTTTTTGTCAAGAATCAACAACAAGTGGGACACAATCGTGAAGTGGAATGAAATTTATTGGATATTTTATACTTTTTTAACAAATAAAAACCTGAAAAGTGGGGCGTGCAATATTATTGGGCCCCTTTACTTTCAGTGCAGCAAACTCACTCCAGAAGTTCAGTGAGGATCTCTGAATGATCCAATGTTGTCCTAAATGACTGATGATGATAAATAGAATCCACCTGTGCGTAATCAAGTCTCCGTATAAATGCACCTGCTCTGTGATAGTCTCAGGGTTCTGTTTAAAGTGCAGAGAGCATCATGAAGACCAAGGAACACACCAGGCAGGTCCCAGATACTGTTGTGGAGAAGTTTAAAGCCGGATTTGGATACGAAAAGATGTCCCAAGCTTTAAACATCTCAAGGAGCACCATGCAAGCAATCATATTGAAATGGAAGGAGCATCAGACCACTGCAAATCTACCAAGACCTGGCCGTCCTTCTAAACTTTCACCTCCAACAAGGAGAAGACTGATCAGAGATGCAGCCAAGAGGCCCATGATCACTCTGGATGAACTGCAGAGATCTACAGCTGAGGTGGGAGAGTCTGTCCATAGGACAACAATCAGTCGTACACTGCACAAATCTGGCCTTTATGGAAGAGTGGCAAGAAGAAAGCCATTTCTCAAAGATATCCATAAAAGGTCTGGTTTGAAGTTTTCCACAAGCCACCTGGGAGACACACCAAACATGTGGAAGAAGGTGCTCTGGTCAGATGAAACCAAAATCCAACTTTTTGGCCACAATGCAAAATGATATGTTTGGCGTAAAAGCAACACAGCTCATCACCCTGAACACACCATCCCCACTGTCAAACATGGTGGTGGCAGCCTCATGGTTTGGGCCTGCTTTTCTTCAGCAGGGACAGGGAAGATGGTTAAAATTGATGGGAAGATGAAAGGAGCCAAATACAGGAGCATTCTGGAAGAAAACCTGTTGGAGTCTGCAAAAGACCTGAGACTGGGACGGAGATTTATCTTCCAACAGGACAATGATCCAAAACATAAAGCCAAATCTACAATGGAATGGTTCACAAATAAACGTATCCAGGTGTTAGAATGGCCAAGTCAAAGTCCAGACCTGAATCCAATCCAGAATCTGTGGGCAGAGCTGAAGACTGCTGTTCACAAACGCTCTCCATCCAACCTCACTGAGCTCGAGCTGTTTTGCAAGGAAGAATGGGCAAGAATTTCAGTCTCTTGATGTGCAAAACTGATAGAGACATACCCCAAGCGACTTGCAGCTGCAATTGCAGCAAAAGGTGGCGCTACAAAGTATTAATGCAAGGGGGCCGAATAATATTGCACGCCCCACTTTTCAGGTTTTTATTTGTTAAAAAAGTTTAAAATATCCAATAAATTTCGTTCCACTTCACGATTGTGTCCCACTTGTTGTTGATTCTTGACAAAAAATTAAAATTTTATATCTTTATGTTTGAAGCCTGAAATGTGGCGAAAGGTTGAAAAGTTCAAGGGGGCCGAATACTTTCACAAGGCACTGTATCTATCTATCATCTCCTCACAGTCTTTACCACAGGTTTGGCAGATTTTAGTTTCTGCCTGTAGGTCGGGATGAGATGAACCAGGCAGTGATCAGAGAGTCCCAATGCTGCCTGGGGAACAGAGCGATAGGCGTCCTTTAAAATTGTGTAGCAGTGGTCCAGTATATTTGCGTCCCTGGTGGGACACTTGATGTGCTGTCTGTAATTTGGCAGTTCGTGGCTGAGGTTTGCTCTGTTGAAGTCCCCCATTATGATGAGCAGGGAGTCTGGATGTTGTAAGGCCTCAGTGACACAGGCCTGAGGATAGATGTACACTCCCACCAGAATGAACGAGGAGAACTCCCGTGGTGAATAAAAAGGTTTACAGTTTATAAAAAGGTTTTCTAAATGAGGGCTGCACGACTTTTCTAGCACTGTGATGTCCGTACACCAACCTTCATTCACATAAAAGCAGATTCCGCCGCCCATCATTTTCCCAGACAGCTCCATGCGGTCCGCCCGGATCAGGTGGAAATTCGGGAGGTGGAGTGAGGTGTCCGGGATGTGCTCGCTGAGCCAGGTCTCCGTGAAGCACAGAGCGGCAAATCTGCAAAAGTCTGTGTTTTTTCTGTTAAGGAGCAGCAGTTCATCCATCTTATTTGCCAGCAAGCGGACATTCGCCAGGTGAATCGCCAGGAGTGCAGTCCGCATCCCCCGCTGTCTCAGTCTGATGAGCACGTTTCCCACGGCGGCGTCTCCGGCTAATCCTGTAGAGAACTGCTACTCCTCTGACCAAAATCTTGTTTGTTTCTTGTTCGAAGAAAACCGGTACAAAAGTTTTACAGGCAGATGCGCCAATGTTTAAGAGTTTCTCCCTGGTGTATGTGACCAGTGGAGGGGAGCAGAAAACTAAGCAAAAAACACAAAACACAGAAAGTACAAGAGAGCGCAGTACCGAGGCTGACATCTGCGGTGCCATCCTCCGTAATACTGTATATGTTCCGTAAATACTATATATCACTGCTGACCTGGAAGCGGTCTTGTATTGTCCATGTATTGTTGTGTTGTATATATTTTTTTGTGTTTTATGTTGCATTTGTACAGGGATTGTATTGTAAGTGATGCTAACTGCATTGATACATTGTAAGGATGTTGTATGGACCCCAGGAAGAATAGCTTTGGCATTGCCATAGTTAATAGGGATCCAAATAAATCAAATCAAAATGGTCAGACTCCTGATCCTGCCTCGATTTCGGATGCTGCTTTTACACTTTGTCAGCAACTGAAAGACTGTGGGTTGGCAGATATCAATCTTGATGGCTGTGAAGCGTCAGATGAATGAAAGCAGTGACTGACTGAAATTTTACTCACCAAGAGGCTTTCTCTCAGGACAAGATGGATTGTGGGAGTGTGTTCACCGAATTCACCTTACTGACAATCGACCGTTTCAGCTACCCTCTCGCTGTGTTCCTCCAGCACATTATCATAAACTGAGAGAGGTGCTGTCTGACATGAAGCTAAAAGGCGTCATCAGTAAGTCTGTCAGTATGTATGTCTCGCCGCTGGTTCTGGTCTGGAAAAAACAGGTGACTTGAGGATCTGCACTGACTTCCGTTGACTTAATGCCAAGACCGTCATGGATGCTCTTTTGCTGTCCAACCAGAATAACTGCGTTGCTGCTCTTGGTGGAATGCCTTCTTCAGTACCATGGACCTCAGATCTGGGTTCTTCAACATCCCCCTTCATGAAGCTGACAGATGGTACACAGCTTTCAAACACCTTTTGGCTTGTATGAATACAAACAACACTCCCAAGGCCTATGCAACAGTCTGGCATCCCTTATGCAGATGATCAATGTCTTTGGTAACTTGAACTTCTCCAGTGTCCTGTGTTATCTGGACAACCTGTTAATCTTTGTCCCTTCTGAGGAGGAAGCCCTGAGGTGACTGGACATGGTCTTCTCACATCTCAGAGTCAGCAACCTGAAGCTTGCACAGAAGAAATGCCACTTTCTTTGCATGTCTGTGAGGTTTCTTGGACATAGATAGATAGATAGATAGATAGATAGATAGATAGATAGATAGATAGATAGATAGATAGATAGATAGATAGATAGATAGATAGATAGATAGATACTTTATTTATCCCCATAGGGAAATTGTTGTATCCGGCAGCTCATATGAAACACCTAAAAAACACATAAAAACATCATCACATGTAAAAACATAAAACATAAAAACATAAAAAGGGCAACCGAGTTGAATTTATAGGTGCAAATTAATAAGTGCATGTGCAAGTGGGGGAGCTATGAGGAGTTATGTAGTCTGATGGCTGAAGGGATGAAGGATCGCCTGAAGCGCTCCGTCCTGCAGCCCATTGAAAGCAGACAGACGCTGCGGCTGCTCTTTTGTCCGGAGACAGTACTGTACAGAGGATGGTTGGGATTTGTCATGATGCTCTGCACCTTGCCCCTCATGCATCTCTTAACTACTGTCCCCACATCGTCCAGACCTCTCCCGACCACTGAACCAGCTCTCTTAATAAGCTTGTCCAGCTGCCTACTGTCCTTGTCCATCTGGTTGCCACCCCAGTAGAAGGCAGCATACAGCAGGGCACTCTCCACTACTGATTTGTAGAACATGTGCAGCATGTCACGGCACACATTAAATGAGCGCAGCCTGCGGAGGAAGTGAAGCCAACTCTGTCCCTTCTTGTAGATGGCAGTTGTGTTGAAGGACCAGTCCAGCTTTTCATCCAGGTGGACACCCAGGTACCTATAACTAGACACCACCTCAATGTCAGCACCATCTATGTTAACAGGCAGGGGGCGAGATTTAGATTTACGGGGGTCAATGACCATCTCCTTTGTCTTGGCGGTGTTAAGGAGGAGGTGTTTTTTTTACACTCCACTGACACCTTGTATTCCCTCTCGCCATCCTTCCTGATACATGCCATGACTGCCATGTCATCAGAGTACTTCTGAACAGTGTGGAAGAAGAATGGTACCAGTACTGTCCCTTGTGGGGCTCCCGTACTACTCAGGACCATCTCCGACACAGTTCTCAAGCCTGACGTACTGCAGTCATCGCATAAGGTAGTCAGAGACCCAGGTGGTGAAATAGCTGTCCACCCCCATCTTTTCAAGTTTGCCCCGGAGTATGAGTGGTTGGATGATGTTGAACGCACTCAAGAAGTCGAAGAACATTATTCTGACAAATCCTCCCGGTTCATCTTGGTGTGATTGAGCCTGGTGAAACATGTACAGAACAGTGTCTTCTACTCCAATGTTCTCACGGTAGGCAAATTGCAGCTTGTCTTGTGCATGTTCCACCAGAGGCCTCAGGTGATGTAGTAGCAGCCTCTCCAGTGTCTTCATAACAAGTGATGTTAAAGTCATTCATCTGTACCGGGCGCCCTACTTTAGGGACCGGCACAAGGCAGAACGTCTTCCACAGGACTGGTACTTTCCCCTGCTGAAGGCTCATGTTGAATAGACACTGGAGAGGTTCGGCTAAATGTCCTGCACAGTCCTTGAGCAGTCTTGGACAAACACCGTCCGGCCCCACCGCCTTACCTGGACGCAGCCTCTTGAGCTCCATCCTCACCTCTTCTGTTGTGAGGAACAGGGGATGGTTTGCCACTGCCCCAGGTAGAGGTGGAGGTGTCACAGGTAAAGGTGGAGGTGCCACTGCAACAGGTGAAGGTGGTGGTGCTACAGATGGGGACGCTGCTGCTGCAAGTGAGAGTGCCACTGCCGTCGATGAAGATGGAGGAGCCACTGCCACTTCTGCAGATGGAGGAAGAGATACCACTGCTGCCAGTGTAGGTGGGGGTACCAGTGTCGCAGGTGTGGGCGCCACTGCCTCTACCACGGATGGAGGTGGAGAGGTTGTTGCTGCAGGTGGAGATGCTGCTGCTGTCGGTGGAGGTTGAGGTGACACTGCCATGGGTGGAGGTGGAGGTGCCACTGCTGCAGATCCTGCTGCCTCAGGTGGACGCGAAGGTGCGAGAGGTGGGGAAGCCGCTACTGCTGCAGGTGAAGGTGGAAGAGCCGCTGCCACTGCTGCAGATGGAAGAAGAGATACCACTGCCGACAGTGGAGGTGGGGGTACCAGTGTCACAGGTGGGGGTGCCACTGCTCTTGCCGCAGATGGAGTTGGAGAAGTTGCTGCTGCAGGTGGAAATACCGCTGCCGTTGATGGAGGTGGAGGTGCCCCTGCCGTGGGCGGAGGATTAGGTACGACTGTTACAGGTCCTGCTGCCTCAGATGGAAGTGAAGGTGCCACAGGTGGGGAAGCCGCTGCTGCAGGTGAAGGTGTCACTGTTGCAGATGGAGGTGCTTCTGCCGCAGGTGGAGGTGCCTTAATAATAACAGCAGGACAATCAGCTATGATTATACTGTCAAATTACAAAAAAAAATCGTTAAGTACAGAATAAGGTTTCTCACCTGTGTGAATTCTCATGTGGAGAATTGGCACTTGTGCCAATCATGGTGGCACAACAAGTGGAGAAGGTGGGACCAGAGGGGGGACTAAACCAGTTGGAGCCATAACAGGGGATGTGCCATTCGCCATATCAAATCTATTGAAAAACAGATTGACCTCATTGGCCCTGTCAACACCACCTGCTATTACCTGGCTGCTCTTCTTATTATAGCCAGTAATGGTCCTCATACCCTTCCACCCTCCCTGGTATTGTTGTGTTGTAGCTTGCTCTCCACTTTTTTCTTATACTCCTCCTTTGCCTGCCTCATACGCCTCTTCAGCTCCTGTTGTGTCTGCCTGAGCTTCTCCCTATCCCCCTGTTACGGGCATTGCCATATTCGGGGTTCCTTCTCCTCCTTTGGGTGCTGTGTGGATGTGTGGCGTGCGTGTGTGTATGCGCGTGTCCTGTCATTCTCAGGCTGATGCTGATCCGTCTCACCTGGAGCCGGAGGAATTGTGAACAGCTGCTGCACAAGAGCCAGCCAATCCGGTTCTGCTGTGGACCAGCATAAAGACGCCAACCAGCCTGAAGACAGGGAGCTTGTTGCTGTAACCAGCCTTGCTCCTGTGCCTCTGTGTAGTAAACTCTGTTAGACTTTGGGAACTCTGTTAACTTTGGAACTCTGTTAGTCTTAAGCACACTGTTAACTTTGTGGACATCCTGTGAACTTGGAGGCACTAGTTTTTCATTCGTTTTTAGTCAGACACTATTGATTGTTAGGATTCATATTAGGATTTTGTGTTAGGTATAACTCTAGTTTAGAGTCTCTTTGTGTTGTCGTTTATATTTTATTTCTGACGTTTAATTAATTGTTGCCTCTTTTTTGTTCTTTATTGTACCTTTTTATTTATACATATTAAAAATCTTTAACGCTGTATACCATCTGGCCTGTTATGTTACCACCCTTACCCACACAACGAGCCAGGGTCGTAACACCCCCTTTCTAAAGGCCTGCTTCTTCTTGTTCAGGAGCCCCTTGATACTGCTGGTAATCCAAGGCTTGTTGTTTGGAAAGCAGTGAACTGTCCTTGCTGGTATAACAGTGTCCCTGCAGAAGTTCATGTAGTCAGTGATACAGCCAACCATGCTGCCTTCCTCCTGTGTTCCCAGCAGTATGGACCAATCAGTGTGCTCAAAACAGTCCCTCAGAGACTCACTGGCCTCTGGTGTCCACCTCCTGAATGTACGGTCGATAGCAGGGAGCCTCCTTACACAGGGGATGTAAGAGGGCTCGAGATAGACCAGACTGTGATCTGATCTCCCAAGAGATGGAAGAGCTGTAGCTCTGTATGCATCCGCTGTAGTTGGGACAGTGTTGGTGTCTCAGTAAATCAGAAGATAGTGAATATCATCTCAGCTTTCAAGGAGGACCTGATGAATGATGATGGCTGCACTCCATCTCAGTGGAAGGTTCCTCTTGTTGGCGTCGAGCTGGTACCATCCATGACTTAATTCCCCAGGATTGGACTCCTTCCTGTGAGAGAGCATTTGAGGAACTGAAAAGTGTCCTCCTCAACAGTGTGGTGCTGGCACACCCAGACTTTGACAGGCCTTTAATCCATTCTATCGATGCATCCCTTGATGGTCTGTTTCGCAGGTGTCTGATGGTGAGGAGAGAGCAAGTCCCATTGCTTTTGCAAGCAAAACACTCACAGGCCTGTGAGTGTTTTCCTGTGAGGCTAGAGTTCTTGGCAGTTTGTGGGCAGTTTGTGACATGTTTAGCCATTGGCTCAAGGGCCACAGATTCACAGTTTGGTCAGATAACAGTTCACTCACGTACATCCTGACCAAACCAAAGCTTGATGCCTATGAAGATATTGGGTCTCCAGACTGGCTCCATATTCCTTTGAGATCAAACACATCCCTGCCAGGTTGAATGTAGTGGCAGATACTCTCAGAAGGGTCAAGTGTGTGAAGGGAGCGACTATTATGTGAGCCTTAAGACTGGGTTGTGCTTTCCGCATGAACGAGCCCCGTGAAAATGAGCCATGCAGAAATTTGTGTGTGCCTTTATACTCCATGCGGCGTCTGCTCCCAAACTGCAGGGGCCAGTGTATTGCAAACACACCTAGTCTACTCTAGTACTAAACTAGAGTAGAAGAAGTTTGCCATTGTTTACACCACTTACAATATGGCATTTTACATATTAGTTACATTTCAGTAGTTCATTTTAATTTCACACATGAATTGTTTATAACCCGGTTGTTGCTGTGATCTCTTTGTGATGAATCGTATAATTGTGTATTTCTAGACTTCAGCTACAAGTAGATCCTGGTCCTCTGCTATGTTTTTCCATGCAGCTCCATCTGTGTACTTAGAAAAATGTGGAGGTAAACGATGCGGAAATTTTCCACATGAGAACGGCCGCTCGAAGGGGCGTGGCTGCTAAAATGAAGTAATTTGTCCATGCGGAGCTGCACAGACCTCGCGGACACTGCAAGCATGAAACAAGCTTTACGAACTTGGCCTGCTAGGCCAGGCTCGTGCTGTCAGTGATGGTTGTGTGCAGGACACCTTCTGCCTCACTTGCCAACCACAGTCCATGAGGATTCCCTGTTCCCCTGCCACCTTCAATGGTTCCCTGTCTGGAGTTGATGTCTCCTCTCTTCTGTCCTCTGTGGACGACTGGGACTCTGCTCTGAGGCACCATGCAGAGTAACTTGCTGACCATTTCACAACCTTGGAGCCTCCTGGACAAGACATGTTGCCTTCTTTTTCTCTTGCTGATCTCAAATCACATCAACAACAGGACTCTGTCATCTCAAGAGTTGCTCACTATGTTGATAGGAGACGTAGACCCTCCAGACATGAACAATGTCAATCAATCAATCAACTTTATTTCTAAAGCACTTTAAAAAGACACTGTCGACCAAAGTGCTGTACATGTTAAAACTAAATAAAATAAATAAAATAGTGTGAGCATAAAAATACGACATAAAACACAGGTTGTACAATAAAAGCCATGAGAGTCAGCTGACTTCAAGAGACCTTAAACAGTGAGATAAGTTGACACTTCTGAACGGCATCCTCTATGGGGTCACAAAGGATCCCTTGACCAAACAGAAAATGTTTCAGTTTGTTGTACCTGAGTCCCTGAAGGCAGATGCTTTGTCTGGTGTTCATGACAATGCAAGTCACCAGGGTCAGCCCCGACCACTTTCTCTGCCTCTCCAGCATTTCTTCTGGTATGACATGGGGAGAGATGTCCGCAATCATGTAAAGTGCTGCCACAAATATGTCCTCAGCAAATCCCCGAGCCCTCAGCCAGAGCTCCATTGGAGAGCATAACGACTTCTGCTCCTCTGGAACTTGTGTGCATTGACTTTTGCATTGAAGAAGTTGTGGGACAACTTTTTCTGTGTCTACAGCTTCCCTCAGTGTCTGCACTCCGACCAAGGTACAAACTTTGAGAGTGAGTTGATTATGGAACTCCTGAAGCTGTCAGGGGTTGACAAGTCACGCATCTCGCCTTACCATCCTATGGGGAATGGTGTTCCAGAGAGGTCTAACTGCAGCCTGGGAAACATGTTGAGGTCGCTTTCCCCCAGTTCCAAGCAAAAATGGCTGCAGATGATCCAGACCACTGCAGCTGGAACAGTTGCACCATCCCTTGCTGGCTCCTTCTCAAGTGTTGGTGACTGGGGTGATGGCTGTACCGCCCCCTGGGTTTGTGAGCAGTTCTCCACTGAAGGGTCCCTTGGTTCAGACTGTTCTGCTGCATTGCACCCAGTTTAATTATGGTATCAGTAATATATAAAATACCATATATTTATAGTATTTATTTTATTGTTCTTTTATTGTTCTTTTGTTAAAATTGCACAAAGTTTAGTCTGCCTCCCAGTTTTTGTGCAGAACCTTTGTTGGGGGCTTCTGTACTCCTCGGTGCACTTTTGGCTGCCCCACAGCGCCATATAAATGTGTTTTCTGACCTTACCTCTCCCTTTTTGATAAGTGTTCAGAAGGAGAGGTAGGTGAGGTTGTGCAGTTGTGATTTGTGTTTTAATGTTATGTAGTTCCATTTATGAGTTAACTTTCTGTTTCTGATATGTGCATTGTTTGATTTTTATAGGACCCAAGTTTAAGATGGATGATTTTGTGGGGTTTTTTTTCTACTGTAAAGGTATATGTTCCGGCTTGTACTGTACATTTACTGTACGTCCACTGAATGATTTCTGCCTTACACGGTTTCCCTTTTGTTATGTGTTCAGAAGCAGCGGAGCCCACGTTTTTAAGACAAACGATTTTGAGTGGGTTTTTTTGTCTACTGTGAAGGATAGAAGTCGGCTAGATCATCACAACACAGAGAAGAAAGCCACTGGTAACATCAGCAAATAAATCAGTCATGAGCTTCAGCACAGACATGAGCTTCTTCAGCCTCTTTTGAGCAACGGCATCCCTTTTCAGTTGTTTCCAAGTAGAGAGCATAAACGCTGCACCGTGCTTGTTGTTGTTTTTAGTGTTCCACCTACTTCTAGATGAAAATCTCAGAACATTTTAGAAAGGTGCTGGTGTTGACAGTGTTGCCTGATGTCAGGTAACCAATCATTTAGTGCAGATTCATCACTCTGGTAATCAACATAATGGAGGAGATGTCTGACCTAGCTCTGTCTGTTTGTTCTGAGCTGTATGATATAAACTGATCTGTGGGATGTTCCCAGTCTGCAGTGGTTGATATCTGTTAAAAGTGGTCCAAGGAAGCAACAGTGATGACTTGGCAACAGGGTCATGGCTCATTGATGTATATGGGGAATAAAGGCTTGCCTTCGTAGTTTGATCCAACAGACTACTACTGTTGTTCAAATTGCTGAAGAAGCTGAACAGAGTGGAATGATTTGAGGAGCATAAAAATGATTTTGAGGTGTTGACTTGGCCTCCAAATTTTCCAGATCGCAGTCCAATCAAGCATCTGTGGGATGTGCTGGACAAGCAAGTCCGATCCATGGAGGCCCTGGTTAGTGGCAATGATGTCAATATATTCCTGTCGCTTAAAGTGCTCCCTTGCGCCTGCCTGTGATTTTCTTCCACACTATATGGACACACACCCATATTAATGAAAAGAAAACCCTAGTGACTCTTCCTTCCAGTAAAGGGATCCAGGCAGACCAAGCCCCAGAATATTGGTCAACCAGCAAATCAGTTTCAATGTTCTTCCCTCTCATTCTCACAGTTTCCCCTCCTGTACATTATAACTTTGTTTTGTAACAAAGTTTACATTGAGGCAGAATTATCATGTCCTGTTTAAAACAGCATCATCACATCTCTTCCCTCAGACCATCACACAAAAGAAGGTGGGCATAATTTCTTTCATCACAGTCCCTCTGCTGTGGCTTTGACCTTTGACCTAAAATAGTAAATCACAGTCTCCTGTCTGCAGTTATTAACACTTGTTATACAGACCTCACATTCAGTGATCTGACCTCTCTTACAGAGTTATGTTTTTTTTTTTTAATTAGTCAGTGAATTTTCAAATATATTTCACTGCTGGGTTGCCAATTTTCTCTGACCGTCATATTATTATTACTGATGCTAGCTTCACCCACCAACCTAACTGCATTTTATGGACCTTAGGGAGCTCCACGGAGTTATTGTGTTGATCTGGGATGAAGATCTGAGAGATTGACTGGTTTCAGAATCAACATTCATACTTAAGCTGGGCTGCTTGGACAGCAGCCATGTTGGTGTTTTCACTGGAGACAGCTCCTGTGCACTATGGTGAGTCTTTTCTTACAATAATCAGTCAGGTAGTTTTCATCTAAATTTTCTGTGAACATTCCTCAACTGTACTAAAACAACAATGACATTGGTGACGCTATAATTTTTTCTACCAGCACCATCAGACTGTTTCTGACCTTGCCGAAAACCTTACCCCACAAGAAGATTTTCAATAAACACACCTGTCACATCACGTGATTTTCTGATGAATGAGATTCTTAATAGTTTTAGGTGTACACCCAGATCTTCAAAAGAAGCATATTTTTTGATCTCACAAGTTTTCAGTCGCTCAAACCTACGCTTTAGTACACCAGAAACAGGTAAATTGACTGAGACTGCAAGAATCCAAAAAGGATAAAGAGCAGCTTCAGATGACTTTCTGAACTGTGTCCTGTTCTTATTTGTTGGCTTAGAATCAACTGTCTCTTTTTCTGCTGTACTAAAGTGAAGGGATTTAGTATATCACGTCCATAAAGGTATGTATGTCTGTGATCTGTGTCTCTCTATCATCTATCTATTTCATTTGACTCTTGAGTATTAAGGAGCCTTCTTTTGTGATTGCCTGACAACCACTGTGGACATAGATTGTGTTTACATGCACACCAGCATCCCAATGGTGAGGTTTACTGGAATTAATCACATTTGGGATGTAGCAAAAAAAAATCTGCTTATGCATGTTTCCATATACATGATTAATTATGATAAGCTGTTAACATATTACTGCTGTGCTGCTGCACAGGCTCTTATGATGGTTGCAATACAAATTCAGCCTGACATTTCTGAAACTGTAAGTTGAACCTTCACAAACAATTTAGCTGGGGCTGTTAAAAAAATGAAGCATAATTGGCTTCATTTCCTGAGTGACCATGGCTCAGGATGTAGAGCAGTTTGTCTATTGACCTTGATCACAAGGTTGATGATTTGTTTCTAGGCCCCTCCATGTTCTAAACTGGGCGAGACACTAAAATCGAAGTTGCTCCCAATGGCTGGCAGATACCATTGCTGCGGTGCATGAATGTGTGTCTGAATGGGACAGCATTTTAAAGTATTTTAAGAACAGGAAAAGTTCCTATGGCGGGAAAGGATGCTCAGTTATTCCCTTAGAAAATAACAATCACCATGGGGTTTTTCCCCCTATTGTAGGCACTTAGAATCTGTTTTAGGACAGCCTGAATCGTTGAGCTTGTTCCCAAGCAACTGCCCATGTAGAACCTCGACTAGGGTAGTAGTGAGATTGTTCTCATTAGCAAATTGGTCTCCATTATACATTTGAGGTTGGGGAGCTCTGTTGACTCAAGTTTTAAACCATTAAATCTGCTGAGACAACTGCTCAGAACTTCTCAGACACAATATTCAGTTCATTTCACTAGTGTTTGGTAGTAGATGAGAAAGTTCTGTCTTTGATAAAGATTCAAATCCACAATCATGTAAGTTCACAACTAATAGCTGTTGGGTCATTCTCTTCTGTGATACTTTCATTTTGAAAGGACAAAGCCATGTGTTTTCCATAGGGTTTGTCATAATCTTTGTTTTCTGAAAGTCGGAAGTGGAGCAGTTTAGATTATGTTTTTTTATTTGTTTTTTTAGTCCGCCAACGAACACAGCAGATTTATATGATAATCAGCATTGGTCTGTCTGTCTGTCTGTTAGCAACATTACTCAAAAAACAGAATAACGGATTTTGATGAAATTTTCAGGAATGTCAGAAATGACACAAGGACCAATTGATTAGATTTCGGCAGTAATGCGGCTACTAGTCTGGATCCATGGATTTGTTAAAGATTTCTGTATCATTGCAAGATAGCGACACGTCATCACTGTAACTATGACTACAAGTGAGCACTACATCAGCTGCCTTCTGATGATCACATGATTGCGATCCTACTACAAATTGACCACTGCAGACTTATTGGGACTTATCTGTTGGAAATGTTACAAAGGACAATTGAGGAAATTGTGGTAGTGTTTACGAGTCCCATCAATTCCATCTGCCCGCTACATATTTTGTTCGCACGATTCATTATCCGTACATAACATATCCATGTATAGTACACGCCTGTGCTCAGTGAAAGGTCATTTTGTTTGTGGGTACACGTATATTACAGTCATTGACCAAAGTATTGGCTTCCCTGGAATTTTTCCAGAAAATACACCATTTCTCCCAGAAATTATTGAAATTACAAATGTTTTGGGATACACAACATTTTTGGCACCCTTTTAAAACTGTGTACTGGATCAGGTCTGTGCAGCTGGGAGTAATCATCCTAATGCACCTTGATTACCGGGTGGCGCCATGCTGAGTTAGATCTATGACATTGCTGCACGTCTTGCAGGTACGTCCTGGAGCTGGAGTGGCGTATTGGCAGCGTGGTTTGGCGTGGATGTGCGGCTCCACGTGGCAGTCTCGAGACGCTGGCTGTCGAGCTTCTCTATTCATTTATTGTCAGGTATGTTCCGACGCGGTCGTTGCATCTTTGGGCTATATCAGTGGTGTTTGATGCGCTTTCTGCTTTATAGCAGAGTCGGCTGTATCCTGGCCGAACGCTGGGAGTCTTTGGTGTGTAGACGCACCTACGGCCTATCACGCCTATTATTGTTATTACTATTGTTGTTGTTAGAATTATTTGAATTAAAATGATTGTTTCTAGGTCTGATCTTTATTGTTTTTGTATTGTTTACCATTTGTTGTTGTTTTGATTTATTTTTGTTATCTTTTGTGATTGTGGGTTTTGTTACCCAGTTATCCTTTTTTATAATTTATTTTTTTATTTTTGTTGGGATGGTTGTTTTTCTTTGTCTTTTTTTTTATTTATTGGGTTGATTTGGTGTGAGTAAGTGGCATAATTGACCTTGATGGTGACCTCCAGGGCCCAGCATAGGTGATGTTGGGGCAATTGGAGATCCTTTAAAGGTTTTTTTTTTTGCCTTTTTTTTCCCCTTGGGACAAACAGTTTGCTCTTTTTCCCTTGGACAGGAGCTGGTGGGCCAGATGGCGAGTGGCTGACTGATTCCCGGGTGGTGGTGGTCCCTTGACTCCCTCTACAGTAGTGCACTTGAGTGTTCATCAATGGCTTTGTTTTTGTTTTTGTTTGTTTTTTTGTCACGTGTGGTGTGTTGCCTCTGGACCCATCCGGTGTTGCCTGGTAAGCCCTCAGCCCTGTGTCTAGTGCCAAAATTTGGTGGCAAACTTAACTACACCTTGGAGGATTAGGTCAATATTGTGCCATTTATCATTAAGGTATTTTGTGGCATCGCTACCAAGAGTTTTAAGGGAGGAAAGATTGTGAATCTTGTAAATATTGTTAATAAATTCTATTTTTTTATACTGCCATTAGAATCACGTCTGCCTCTAGTGTCTCTCGTACCTGTGTGTGAACTTTTTTTTCTGTATTGGAGCAGTGGTCCTCTCTAAATCAATCTGGGGGTGAAACTCCCCAGTGGCGTTGTCGGACACTGGGCAAATAACAAAAATACATCTAGCCCTCATAGTCTTGACACACATGCAGCAAATGGCCTATTTCAATGTTGCCATGATTTCTGATCATCAATAACTAATAAACAAATGCTGAATTTCTAAAAAAAATAAAATAAAATAAAAATGCTGCATTTCTGGCAATGCCATATGCGCTCTCTGAGTAGTTTTTTATCTGAGGTGGTTTGAGATGTGAGACATTTGATCCGTCTGGATCATCAGCTGTAGCTCTTTAGACCTCGTTTGCTGTTTGTGTATGAAGGATGTAAATGTTTAGCTGCTTCACCATCCTGCCTGTAATCAGTAGCGGCAGATGACACTGCTGGAGAGGTAATGAAAAGATGATAAACAGCCAATTGGATTTGCAAATTCTGAACTCAGGCCTGTTTAAAATTTTGAGTTGATTCTGGTAAATTAATTCTCCAATGAAAATAAACTCAAAGAAATGTATAATTCCTTCCTGCCGGGGCACATATGCTATAAATTCCAGTGGACATCTGTTACACTGCTATACAGTTGTGAGTTAGTTTTCCATCATGTAGTGTACAGGGTACTGCTTTGATTTCTTTACAGTGAAAATGATCGCTGACTGTCACTGTAAGTTTACCAGGAAGCTCTTGTTTAGTCTCTGCCACCTTGACTTGCAGAGACGCTAAACATCCAAAATGACTGCTGACACTGAGCTAAAGCTGATTATGGTTATTAGTTAAAGTGCAGGCGCTAACTCCAGTCTGAGGCTTTTAAAATCACAGGTGTGTGATGTCTGTGTATTTAACATTGAATGATGAACCTCGGGAGTTTGTTTTAAGTCATGGACGACAGTACTGGCACCACTGGAATTTTCCCAGAAAATACGTCTTTTCTCCCAGAAATTGTTGCAATTACAAATGTTTTTGGTATACATGTGTTTATTTCCTTGATGTGCATTGGAAAAACACAAAGCAGAAAAAAAGTCAAAATTGACTTTTTTTCATTTTTTTATTTATTTCAAATATGTAATTTTAAGCATTCAACGAATGTTTCACAAAAACATCTGAAATAATCCATCAGTTGAGAATCTGACAGGCCACATCCCCCACCGTCCAGTGGGACGAGGGAGCCTACACCCTCTAACCCTTCTCTTTAGAATACGATGAGTAGTCATGAGATTTCATTGTTCCCTGCACAGATTCAAAATACCCTGTGGCAGATGCAGCAAAGCAGCCCCAGAACATAACAGAGCTTCCTCCATGTTTCACAGTAAGGACAGTGTTCTTTTCTTGTTATGCTTCACTTTTGTGTGTATGAACATAGAGTTGATGTGCCTTGCCAAAAAGTTCCAGTTTTGTCTCGTCTGTCCATAGGACATTCTCCCAGAAGCTTTGTGGCTTGTCAACAAGCAGTTTGGCAAATTCCAATCTGTTTTTTTATGACTTGTTTTCAACAATGGTGTCCTCCTTGGTTGACTCCCATGAAGTCCACTTTGGCTCAAACAACAACGGATGGTGTGATTTCACACTGATGTACCTTGACCTTGGAGTTCACCTTTGATGTCTTTAGAGGTTGTTCTGGGCTCTTTTGTTACAATTCATATTATCCATCTCTTCGATTTGTCATCAATCTTCCTCCTGCGGTCTCGTCCAGGGAGGTTGACTACAGTCCCTTGGATCTTAAATTTTCAGTCATTTCTAGGGGTACCATCATTTTTGTCCAGGCCCGTTTCATGAGTTTATTTTTTAAAATAATTCTGTTTAACCATGGTTCAAAAGCAATGTCTGATTTTAATTGGTTAATTTTCATGGATTTTTTTTTATTTATTATTACTTTTGTCAGATTCAAATTATTTCCTGCACCAACAATTTTGTCCACATGTGTATATAAGGCTTTGTTATTTAAAATGTGCTTCGCTTTTGCAATCACTGAAATGTTTCCAGATATTTCTGTAGAGATGTATTTAATATGAGGATTCCAGGTAATTCTGTCATCAGTAATGACTGCAAGGAATTTAATTTCATCAACCCTCTCTATATCTACACTCTCTATCTGGACAGTTACTTGAAGATTAGATTTACCATTACCAAATATTATAATTTTGCTTTTATTGAGATTTAATGATAACTCATTTTGCTGGAACCACTTGCTGATATTTATTGATTCTTTAGTGACAGATTGTAACAAATGCTCTAAATTGTCCCCTCATGCAAATATATTTGTATCATCTGCAAATAAAATGAATCTGAGTATTTGAGAAGTTTTACAAATGTCATTAATACAGATATTGAACAGTTTTGGACCCAGCACAGAGCCTTGAGGAAGACCAGACACAATGCCCAAACATCTGGACTGAAAATTGCCCATTTTCACATATTGTTTTCTGTATTTTAAATAACTGTTCACCCACTGTAGTGCTACACCTCTAATACCATACCGTTCTACTTTGTTAATTAGTATGTAATGATTTATTGTGTCAATAAATAATCTTATTGCATGTTTAGTGTTATCTATTGTGTTAGTTACTTCTTCAATTATATCAATAAGAGCATGTGATGTTGAGTGGCTGTTCCTAAAACCATACTGAGAGAGTAAAATATTTTGTTCAGTGAAGCTGTCCAATCTAGAATTGAAACCCTTCTCTACAATTTCTGAAAATTGAGATAAAAGTGAGATAGGTCCATAGTTAGCAATATGGTGTTTGTCTCCTGCTTTGTACAAAGCAATCACTTTTGCTACTTCCATATTATGAGGAAGTTGGCCAGTTTGTAAGAACAAATTACAAATATGTGCTAAAGGTTTAGAGATGCCTTCAATTACACTTTTAAGGTCTTCATATCTATGCCATCATAGTCTGTAGATGGTACCCATTTCCCAATGTGCTTTGCTCGTGCAACCGGAAGAAGTAGCCTGGTGCTAGGCTAGCTATGGACAACAGAGAAGTTTTTGGTGGACAAGCTTATGGAGATGGAGATGGACACATCCTTTGTTGTGTTTAAGGGGGCGAGGCGGGTCACACTGAAGGGCGATGACATGACTGTCGAAAAAATAGGAAGAATATTTCAGGTATGTAGTGATTAAACCTTGCTACACCTTGCTAACGTGAACAAACAACGATTGCACTAAGATATGCACCCAGCTAAGTCATTGTTGATGGCCTGATGATGACCTTTCTGTCTGTAAAGCAGACATTCCATTGAAAAAAGACTCAGAAAAAACGTAGACTGAATTTGTTTCATTTAAAATTGATATCAGTGGGTGATTTTGACATAACATTCAGACATGGCACAGCATTCCGGATGTGTACAGTAGCAGCCAAAACAATGTGCTGGTGCAACCTTAGCTACCCGAAACGTAACTTTGGTTAGGTAGGCTACATAATACTGTTGTTACGAGAGCATATTAAACAATTAAGATCTAAACACGACATGATAAGTTTTTCCAAAGGATGTCAGCAACAATACACAAACCACTCAAAAGCTAGCCAACTAGAAAAACTGTTCTAATCACTGTAGGTTAATTCGTTAGGCGATAACCTCTACCAATCTCAGAGGCCTATCATATCAAAACATAAATCAGAGATGTGTTGGAATAAAAATCATAAGAATTTGCCCACCCAGAAGGTACTGGTATGCTATAGGCCCAGCACTACTGTATTTTGGGTACTTGGCCAAGGCACTAATAATGAATACCAGAGATGATTTATAGGCCTGTTGTGTTTGATCATGTTAGACTACTGGTTGGTTGTAGCCCTGTAGCCTATCTACCTATGTCCGTAAGCCTACAGTGAATTACATTACTTAGATTTTGCCTATTTTGGTGAACTTTACTGTCTTTTAGGTGACCAGCGGCAGTCTGTACCTGACGGGGGACAACAATGTGGCAGTCTTCCCTCGACCAGATGGGCACTTCAGCTCATTTGACCTCATGGACAACTCTCACTATGAAGTGCATGGGGCTGAGGCATCACCAGATGCTGCCTTGGGGCCCCCTCCTGCTCCTGCTGCTTCTTCAAGCTTTCGCTTCTCCAGGTTGGCCAGCTCCACCTCCAGTGCCTCAGGTCCACCTAGGGCCCAATCCCCAAAGTACTTTACAAGGTAAGTTATTGTCTTTTTAAATTACATTACATTACATTACACTTAGCTGACACTTTTAGTCAAAAGTCCAAGGGTACTTTATTGTCAAAAATCTATGTAACAGGGGTTAGCACAGAACATTGAAATTGCGTTTGACCAATCTCCAATGTGCAGTTAAACTAAGATAAGACATTGACAGTGATTACACACACACACACACACACACACACACACACACACACACACACACACACACACACACACACACACACACACCTAGTGTATACCTTTTTATGTATAGTGGTTAGTAGATTTATAGTTCTTTATTGTGCATTATGTTTAAATATAGGCCTCTATTTTTGTGTGCACTTTATGGAGCAAATTTAAATTCCATTATACACTGTATAATGATAATAGAGGCATTCCGTTCTATTCTATTGAATTATGAATTATGAATTCTCTGAATTATTTTGAATGTATTTCCCCTGGATTCCAGGACTGTCAGCGTGGGTGAGCTCCAGGGTGGACACCTTGTGCACAGCAGAGTGGTGGTGATCCGATTCACTGAGCTGGAGGCTAGTGTCCCATCTATGCCCATAAAGAATGATGTTAAAAGATAATATGGTAAGATACTGTTTTATGGTTGTTCTTACCTTACGTTTCATGTCGCCGTTTTTGGAACGCCACACTGTGTTGTACGTGTGTGTTTGTGTGCATTTATGTGCCATTTCCATTTCATGAGGATCCCAAAGCTCTTTTTTTTTAATTTACTCTTTTTAAAGGTGCACTTTATTTTTTATTTTGGGGCGTTTTCCAGCACACTGTGTTGTAACTTGTGTGCGTGTGTATTCATGTCTCATTCCATGAGGAGGATACCAAAGCTCTTTTCAAAATAATGTTTTCCAAATAAAATAAATGTTTTTGTGATTAAAAGAAATAGAATTGACTTTTTATCTTCAACATTTGGCTCAACATTAGCTCTACTCTGTACTTTTACAGTTGGGACTGCATTATGACCATACTTCCACTAGGTCTACTTAAACAGAACATAACGATCTTCTCCAGACTTGTATTAGAACATATGTACTTTAATAGGTGGCATGAAATTAAGAATAGGAGGTTTAACTCAGAAGTGAAACAACTTCCTTGAGGTTTGCCACGTCTTGATCAGAGTCTCAAATGAAATTAAGAACATCTCTTTGTTACATACATAAGGTACATCAACGCATCTTTGAACGGAGTGTAGTTGTAATTGACAGCATTATCAAAAAGAACTGAAAGGTTTGGGTAATACTGTTTGAAGAGCTGCTCTGCTCTCACTTTGTCTGCCTCCGACGTAAAGGGGTCACTTCCAAATGAAGATATTCTGGTGAGGGAAGATCCCATGTCCCTCTCGTACATTTCAGCTGCTGCAGTGGTATCTGGCATAAGATCTGCTGTGATCTTTCTCAGCGTTCCTGTCCCAGCCAGATGATTTGGTATCCCTTTGCCTTTAAGAACACAGATGATTGTTGTGATATTCAAAACCATTCTAGAATCTGTTAAAGTGAATAACTTGTATGGGATATGTACACACCTGGGATCCTGTGAGCATTCCACGAATCCACAAATCTGTTTAGGCCAATCTCGGACATCTGGCTTGTCAGATTGGATATAACAAACTAACAAACTTTGTCAGGCTGTCATCCATGTCCATTGCTTCCTGATCTTGTAACTGTACCAGGGCCTCCTTAAGTGGGTAGGTCACTCGATTATTGATTTCTGGCCACACTCTTTCCACTGTATGATTCTGTAAAAGAAAAAAGAAAAAAAAAGGAAAGAAAGAAAGTAAGTAGCTGATAGGTCCGTGTACGTCGCCGTCATTCTATTTTCGATTTGGGGTCAAAACACCAAAAACGGATAACGGCCGTTTCCCGTTTTTCGTTTTCAAAACAAAAATCGGAAAACGGAAAACCAATCCGTTTTCCGATTTTCTTTTTTCAATAAAAATGGATATCAAAAAACAAATTAGAAGTTAAATTTCATTTTTTGATATCCGTTTTCTAACTACACTTTTGCAAGACAAACATCAGAAATGATGACGTACACGGACCCACTCTCCTAGAACCAAATCAAAACATAAATGTTGTTAACCCTTTAAGCTGCAGTCAATTCCAGCCATTTTCAGTACAAAAAATCGCTAATATTCTATTTTTAAATAAAAAATATGACGAGACATACAGGGAATATTGGACGGGCATCGCCAGGTGCATTTCCTTGAAAACGACCTATTCTTGGTAAATATACCGACTTCAAGACATGTTTTGGACGAAATATTTTACTGACTTGTTTTGTCTGGATGTCCAAGGTTGGATTATGGCCGTTTTTTGTGGAATATTTTCATCTGTGTGTAATAATGAACCCAGAAATGTGAGTCGCGCTGTGTACGTTGAAGCCGTGTACAGAGAACGGATGGATGGATATTCGTTGTTTGTCGGACAAATGTGTTTATATTACCCGCTGTGGTAATCACATCTGAAAGTGGTTTATACCGGCGGATTCATGAGAATCTAAGCTTTCCATCGGCGTATAGTGTTTGTATAATCGCGTTTGCAGCCGTCGGACATTCTTGAAATTCCTATGCAAATTAGTAGGTGTACCGCCGGCGGTACACTGAAGTTTTTAAACTGCACAAACACATGAGTGCAAATAGTGCTTCTCTTACATGTTAACGTGCTTGGTGGTAGGGTCCATGCAGGGATCTTACCCTTAACCCTGCTCTCACAAGCCTTGACATTTCTTGATGACAGGTAGCCGGTCATCATTTTGCGGCCAAATGATGATCCAGTCTGGAAGAACATTTAATGTTGAAAATTGTGTATTCTGAGCTAGAGCACCCAGAAGGTCGCGATGTTCACATTATTACTATGACATTCAGATATAGTGGATGAGATTGTTCCCAAAGTATATAAAAACTAGGCATGCAATTATGATAGACCGCTTCGGCAGTGCTGTTCTGACTATTACATTTATTTCTTAAGTCACCCTGCTAGTCCTGTGAATAAATAAGACAGCAGTGAAATCCATTGTACCCGATTTGCTTGCCCTTTGGGGTAACTCTTGTAATATTGGGCTATAAAAATAATAAATAAATAAAAACGGATATCAAAAAATGAAATTTAACTTCTAATTTGTTTTTTGATATCCGTTTTTATTGAAAAAAGAAAATCAGAAAACGGATTGTTTTCTGATTTTTATTTTGAAAACGAAAAACGGGAAACGGCCGTTATCCGTTTTTGGTGTTTTGACCCCAAATCGAAAATAGAATGACGGCGACGTACACGGGGTCCGTGTACGTCGTAAAAGAAGCCAGCAGAAACAAAAAATCAAGCCTATTTTTCGTTTTCTGGTTATAAAAGACACGAGCAGAAACAAAAACTCAAGCCGTTTATTCGTTTTGAGCAAAAAAACAAAAAATCAGGAAACGGTTCGTTTTTTCGTTTTCGCCCCCAAAATAAAAATACGACTCCATATTTCAATTCATTGGTGGGCGGGGCTTCGGAGCCCGCCAGTGCACAATAAAGCTCCTGCCCATCACAATAAAGCTCTTGCGCTGGCAGGCATAGACAGACTGACTTTCATTGTATTGCCTGCCCCCACTGCACTTCCCCTAATTCTAAATCAAAGCAAGTGGTGTACACAGTACAGGGTTTGCACGAAAGTAGGCTATTTATTGATTGAATGAGAGAGATAGCCTATTTATCGGCGATTAAACGCCCAAGAGGAGGCCGAAGAGGCGCGCTGAAAGTAGGTATATAAAGTGACCGGCAGGTGTCGCCATGCCTTAACGTTACCACCAACCATCCCCTAAAACATCAGGCGATTAATTGAATTGAATTGACTTGAATTGAATTGAATCGAATGCCTTTAGAATCGATCTTAAAATTCTTTTAATGTTTTTTAAAGCTTTTGATGGTCTTGATTCAAATTATTTATATGATCTGCTTTTGAAATGTTATTTGCGATGTTTGGGATGTCAGTACATGTTTGAGTTCAGAGTGGTGATGGCTTTTGGAAAGAAACTGTTTTTGAGTCTGTTTGTTTTGGTTCTGATGCACCTGTAGCACCTTCCTAATACATTGATCTGGGTTAATGGCAGGGTGTGCCCTCAAAAAAAGGCTTTAGTTTCGAGATACCCCTACCCAGTTAAAACAACACACCACCATGTTTTTAATATCCAGTAAATGTGCCACATTCATTAAAGGTGGCAAATACGTGTTTATTATTAATAATATCATTATTGTTTTATTATTATTATTATTATTATTATTATTATTATTATTATGGTGTTGTTGTTGTTGTCATTTGCTATAATTTGGCTATCCTTATATCTTGAAAAAGCCTGTCTAATTAGGAGTGAGGTGGGAGAAAGAAGCCCAGAGTTTCATAATGGTCACTCAAAAGTTGATACCTGCTCAACGTAACTAGAAAGTCAAACTCAGTTTTAAAATGCACAATAATATAAACTCATGCAAACATAACAGTCTGGTGAATGTGGATTCTGCACTGTTTGTCGATGGTGAATGTTTAATGGGGGGAGATCTGGGATAGGCAGATCCAGTTGCTTTGGTTTGGTTTTACAGGAGCATTTCTGTACTTTTGTTTTATTCATTGGGAGAGCACAAATACAAATGGGGTTTCATCTTATGTGATATACTTTAGTATGTGATTTAATAAATATATTATATCTATCAGATGACACACAACTTTACATCTCCTCTGACCCCACAGCCCCACTCCCTCCTAACTCCCTCATCGCCTGTCTCCAGAATTTCCTCAAACTCAACAGAAATAAAACTGAGGCCCTGCTCATCGGCTCCAAGTCCACACTCCACAACGTCCACATAACCCTAACATCCCCCATCATTATCGACAATATCCCAGTCTCCCTCTGTCATCAGGTGAAGAGTCTTGGACTTATACTGGACAGCACTTGCTCCGCACATCCATAACATCACCCGGACAGCCTTCTTTCACCCTCGAAACATCTCAAGACTCTGCCCCTCACTCACCCAATCAAGTACCAAAACCCTGGTCCACTCATTTGTCACCTCTCGCATTGATTACTGAAACACCCTCCTCACCAGACTCCCAGCCAAACTCACTAACATCCAGAACTTGGTCACACACATCATCACCCGCATTAAATCCTCTGGACTGCTGATCCTCACACCCATTCTCATCCAACACTAGCTCCTGTACACTACTGCATCCCCTACAAGATCCTCCTCATCTATAAGGCCTTCCACCACCAGGCCCCCACTTACATCTCTGATCTCCTACAAGAGTACAATCCACCCCGTCCCCTCCGCTCCACATCCACTGGACCACTCTCTACCCCCACACCACGTCTGCAATCGCTGGGTGCTCAGGTTTTCAGTGGCTCAGCCCCAAAGCTTTGGAACTCTCTCCCAACATTCAAAACACACCTCAGAACCTACCTCTTTCAGCAGTCATTGTCATTATAACTTCACTCTCCCCTGTTTTAAACATGTTTTAATTTTGTTTTACTAGTGTATTAGCAATGGTTTCAACAGCACTTTATGTATCTATGTATATATTTAACTGTGTAAGGCCACTTTAAGTGACTTGAAAGGCACCGTGAAATAATGTTTTTATCATTATTATTGTCGTATTATATGTGATTAATCATATATGTGATGAATTTTGTACAGCATCATATGTGACATAACGTGACATATTGAGGAACCTAGATAAAGCAGAGATGAGACCAAAGCCTGGTGAAAAAACAACAGTCTTTAATACAAGAATAACAAGAACAAAGTCAGAAAAAAGAAAAATATATGAATAACATTATGTCACAAAAATGTCGGTGATGTTTCAGCTCTCTCTACACATGTTTTCACAATATTGATGAGGTCCTTGATCCCGCTTTGAAAACTGGTTGGATTGTTGTTCACAGCATTGTCATAGAGCACAGAAATGTCCAAGTATTGCTGTGCAAATTCATTTTCAGCTGCTGTTTGTTGTTCAGCTGTGGGGAATGGGTTTCTCCCGAAAAGGGAGACTTGCATCAGCGATGACCCCACTTCCTGGTGGTAAGCTTGTGCAGCTTCTGCAGCCTCTGGCAAACAATCTGCCGGCAGTTTCTTTGGGCATCCACCCAGAGCCAGTTGACTTGGAATACCTTTTCCTAAAATAAGCAGATAGAAACACAAATCATCACAGGATTAGGTTTGGGTAATTAGCATATCACCATCATGCATATCAATGCACCTCAATAGCCTTGTTTGCATGCAGACTTATTCTCATTGCAATTAAAATCATTCCAAACTGACAATCGCAGATCAACTATTTACGGATGACAGGATCTATTCCAATTTGGTGTTTACATGAGTAGCTACCGTACATAATCAGAACAGCCGTTATACAGACGTGCAACTGCCTGTGCTCTGTATCTTATCCACAGAGCATCAACCTCAACACATCCTCTCCAAAGGCTATGTGGAGGGCTCCATAGCAGCGCAAGAGACAGAGCATATGCAGACAGAATGCGGCCTGGCAACTTTACTTTTTCACAGTTTACATGAAAAAAGATTTCATTTGATCGCTTTGGGGAAAGGAATATTCCACCCCTGTGAAACCAAATGAAATTCCATTCGTTTTTTTCTGTTTATTCTAATTGAGGTGTATATGTAAAATTTTTATTTGGTTACAGCTTCTAAATCAATTCCAATGAGAATGGAAGGTTCCATGTAAAACCAGCTATTGTTAATTCCAAGGGAGTTGTTAAAGCATGCTTATTCAAGTGAGCTGTTACTATATTTCTATAAGCTAACATATATTTTGTTTACCTTAATGTTCTTATAGATAAGTTACACTGAAAAGTAGTCCAAGTATTTTTGGCTTCAGTGTTCAATACAAGGAGGTAACTAAATTATCTGTCAAAAAAACCCAAACAACTATATTCATTGTAGAGTCTGACAGGTCGAGAAATATTTGTTCCACTAGACAACACACATAGTCAGCAGACAGACACTTACACACATACACAAACACAGGTAAATTTCGGGAATAAATTAATACATATCAGAACATTGACTATAATGCCGATAGGGATGGCAAACATCAATTATACCAAGACCAATGGGATATGAACCGCAGCCTTGTAATTTTACACACTGCTATGTTTTTAAAGTAGAAGTACATTGTAGGCTTGAAAGAAAATTTATAAATCAGTATAACCTTGGATCCTGTGTGCATTCCAGGACTGCACCATCCGACCAAGTCCAATCTCTGCTACCTAACATGTAAGTGTGGAGACACAGTATCGTGTCAAGTTGTCCTCCATGTCAAGTTCCTCCTGGTCTACGAGCTGGACGAGAGCCGTTTTCAGTAGGTAGTTCACTCTGTTGTTGACTTCTGGCCACATCCTTTCAACAATATGATTCTGGAATTTCAACAGAGCAAAAACAAAAAGTTAAATTTACTTTCAGTTATGACTGTCATTACTTGCAGCTAATATTGAAACCGAATAGGATGGGCAACCGGCAGTCCAGGGGCCGCACACGGCTCATGCCCTCACTTGAAGTGGCCCTCAGATTAATTTTTGAAAATTATAAAAATGTGTCCTCTGTGGTGCTGAATCAGTTGTAATGACACACCTGGCCACTACAATGCAGTTCCAACTATCCCTCTTCATCAGTCTTCCCAACTAATGTGGAAGAGATGTTGTGCCATGGATAAGAGCGGAGGAAAGAGAAAACTTGATTGAGAAAGTAGTGTGTTCCAGGGTCCAAGTTTTCCATGCCATGCAGCCATTGATCTCCCTCTCTCTCTCCCTCTCCCTCTCTCCCTCTCTCTCTCCCTCCCTCTTCAGAGTTGTATCTGCAACCTGCAGTCAGATCTGTTTTTTCAAGCTAGGCGCAATGTGTAGGAGAATTATGTTTTGGAGTCAGACAAATCACAATGAGTCGTTCTTTTTTGTTTATTTCAAACCTTTTCTATTCGTATTTATCAAAAAGGAGTACAACTGTCATACATGCATTTGAGTATGGAATATGCCAAATTACTGTGCACTATATGTTTGGTCAATAAACATATACAAACATAATTAAAACAGCAGTTTTCATATCTGGTTAAGAGTGCAGTCCTATGTGGCCCTCTGTTAATGTCTACTGCTGCCTCGGTCTCTCTCTTCACAAACACTCTGATAGACAGAATTTGAGTCATCATTGTCAACAGTCATTAGGGGGTCACACTCAGGCCTAACACTTGCCCCCATCACATGTAGGCCATCTAGTTTCCCTCACTCTGAGCAGTGAGCTTAGGACCCTTGGACCTAGTGGCAACAGTCCTGGGGCACTCAGCCCGTGTGTGGTCAGGTGAGAAGCACACAAAACACAGGTGATTGGCTCTACAGTGATAAAAGGTGGTATGTTCAACATCCCCACAAATGTCACAAACTACAACAGGTGTAGGTTTATTTGTCAGATTCAGACGTGGCTGTCCACTTTTCATGTTAACAAGTCCAGTCTGTTTTGGCTGTTGCTCCATAACATGCTCCAGCATGGCTATGAGGCGCTCGAGGCGATCAGAGGATTCCTCTGCCTGCATCTTGGAAGATAGAGCTGTAACAGAGACTGGTGGAGTCACAACATTACTGTCAGATGTCACTTGATTCCCACCAGGGCCCACTCCCAGTTGTGTGGTCACTTTCAGCTGTGATGTCTGTCGCATGTCTTTGTTGTGTTCAACAAGAAGCAAGAAGCTGTGGCGCGCTATTTGATCCTGTGTGAATACACCAACTTCAAGGCCTGCTTGTCATCACTGGTGGGACAATATGTGTTATGTTATGGCTTTTACTGTTAGCAGGCAATAAAATCTCTGTCCTAGACACGTTTTCACGGCAATCACAGCGTTGTTTAGCCCTCACAGACAAGAAAAAACAAAGCACAAGGCATGTTTCTATGGCAAACACACTCATATAATAGCAAAACACAGAGCCTCCATTCCAATATCCTTCATATTTAGCCTCTTCACACGTTCTGCCTACATGAGGCTACAACAAACAGAGACCACCACACAATGATAATGATTGCTGAATGCTGATGCAGTGATTGTGTCAATAAAAAAAATTCATACTTTCTGCAGCATTAGTGTTTCACTTACATGGGCTCTAGAAAATATTCAAACCAATGCCAAATAAGAAAATTAGTGTTTTAAACAATTTTTCTCCAATTCAAATTATTCAGTTGGACTTAAAAAAGCAGCACATGCAGTAGCCAAAAAATCTAAATTATGTTTGAGTGTAAAGAGGGATGGAAAATTCACAGGCCTGACAGCCTTGAGTACTGCAAGCAGAGGTTGACGTTGCAGTCAAACTGGAGATTTTTGAGTAGCTTGAGCCCAGCCATGACTTTCTAGACCAAATACTTCCAGAGATACAGGCACTATATAACGAAGGAAACCATTGAAAGTATTTATTTTTACAATGGAATACTGCTCCAACTTGTTAACAAAAAATATAAAATACACCACCCAGACAAAAGTTTGTGTTGCTAAATTGCATTACAATAGCTACAGCACTTGTAGGTTCATTTGCAAATATCTATGTTCCAATAAAATATTTACAGGGTATCAAGTGCACTTGACAGAAATATGACAATATAAAAGTCTTCTCTGAGAAAATATAGGAGTATTGTAGGAAATATATATTTCACAATAAAATTCCATGAACAATTTGCTATAAAACGCCAACTTCAGGGCAAAAACAAAATGTTTCAGTTTGAAACTTATGAAGTAGCCTATTTTCCCAGAAATAGCGTGCCAAAATTATTTCGAGAAAAGCAATTTGACGATATGAAATGCATGGCTTTTTAAAAATCTAACCAAAAGTGTACTTTTCCACATAATTTTCACAAAGTGAACAAATTACTAATTTTCAGTGCATCAAAAGGCTTGAAAATATACAGGAGTTTTTGCACAAAATACAGGAATTTATAGGCATTGCTGGAAATAATAAGGATATTGGGAAGTCACTGATTTCTAAATAGAACTGTTTTAGTAAAGGACTCTATGTCGATGTGCTGGTCAAATGCCACTGCTTCCTGGCTGGTTTGGGTTGTCCTCACTGCGGTCTAAAACATTTGATAAAAGAATTAACATGGCAAATTCCCAAAAGATTTGTTTCTGTTTCACCAATACCTGAAAGAAAACATTATCACAACGAATGGCTGCAAATCACTATGAAAGCCAAAAACCGATCCTGAATCATTTTCATAGCCACACAAATTGACAAGAAAAGTACTAAATTGAAATAATGAGCAACCATTAACAATTAAAGAACATAACCTTTTTCTCTGGTTTCCCCAAATTGAGGGATGGTACAGCCCCTGGTCTGAGAAGCTTGTGTTGCGCATGTTTTGAGAGGATGAGGTCCTCCTCCCTGAAATGGTTGCTACATACATAATTATGATCCATCTCCTCTTGGTCCCCACCGCTTCTCTACTGATGGCCTGTATCCATTGATCTCTCAGTGTGCTGTCCTTGGACTGCTTGGGAAACCTGAAATGTGTGGCATATTATAATACATCCATAGACAATGATGCACTGTGACTGTCACTGAATACTGATAGTCACACCAGCTTACACTGTACAGTTAGTGATTCAGCTAAACTGGCTGAGTGCGGCACTCAAGCCAAGGTCAGAAGGAGTTTCTGTTTGCAAACAAAGAAGCAGAGAAAATTTGAGGCAGAATGTCCCAAATAAAAGAGCCACTTACTTATGAAAGGAAATATTACAAATCAATTGGTGCAGGAGATGGCAGCACACGATTTCACCATGGTCAGATATTAGCCACATCCACCTGAAACCATAACAACAGAGACACTTAAATTAACAGGTTCATGATGATGATGATTGCAAGGTGAGTGTCAGCACGTTTCCTTTCACTTACATTCCAGAGAAGGAATCACAAAACTGGTGGCATTGAAGGAGCTAGCAGAAGTGGTAACTGGTAAGTGGTATGCAGTGACGTATGCACTTGTCAGTGTCAGATATGATAATGCCGTGCTGTTCACCTTCTCAAACAGATTTCTAGTTCATTACCTCCGCCAGGAGGTTATGTAATCACCGGAGTTTTTCCCTCCGCCAGGAGGTTATGTAATCACTGGAGTTTGTTACCTCCGCCAGGAGGTTATGTAATCACCGGAGTTTTTACCTCCGCCAGGAGGTTATGTAATCACCGGAGTTTGTTTGTCTGTCTGTCTGTCCGTCTGTGTGTGTGTGTGTGTGTGTGTGTGTGTGTGTGTGTGTGTGTGTGTGTGTGTGTGTGTGTGTGTGTGTGTGTGTGTGTGTGTCTGTTTGTCTGTTAACAGCATAACTCAAAAAGTCATGGACGGATTTTCACCAAATTTTTACAGGATGTCCGGAAGAGCAAAAGTAACAATTGATTAGATTTTGGAGGTGATCCGGATCACCGTCTGGATCCAGGATTTTTTTGAAGGTCGAAGGACAATTGAGAGATGGCCTGGCGGCCATCTCTCAATTGGACAGAGACAGACAGACAGACAGACAGACAGACAGACAGACAGACAGACAGACAAACGGCAGGGCGGAGGTATGCGCTCTCCGAGTGCTTTTCTAGTTAACACATATTTTCTGATGACAAAAATAGCCTTGTCACCTGTCACAGGTCAGAGTGAGACCACAGGCACAGGGGGGATGGGAACACATGGCAGCGAACTGAGTGCTCTCCTGAGGAGAGTCTGCTCAGCTGCAGTCACTGAAAAACCCTGCCAGTGCTGGTCTAGGGCCTCCTGGCCGGGTGTTCTCAACGTATTTCAAGCATTGTGACTTGATGCCAACGCAAAAGTTTACTGTACCTTGGTAAATCACGAAACACAAAGTCACATACCGTGCTGACGTTCCATTCTGAAACCACGTCTTGCCACTACCGAAAGTCGGCTCCTATTTGCCGTCTCTCAGCGGCAAGTGAGCGGGCTAGCTCTATTCACCTTATTTCGCCCCGCCCACTTTTAATTCTTCGTTGTTCCGCATTTTGTCTTCTCCCTTCCGGTCAGCCCTTTCCGTGTAGCCGGCTCCACAGAGTTACAGCATCAAAATGTCAACAGACGCGACACCAGGGGCTCTAAAATGGGAACAAACGGCAAGTTTTTTTAGGAGAACAGATGGCCTTGCGTTCCCTCATCCATCGACCATGTCAGTGTGGGTTGATGACATGAGAAAGTGGCCGGAGATCTCATATGGCGACATTTTTAACTACTTTGTGCTAGCAGTAGCGGCGCAGTGGAGACAACGGGATGCTCCTGCATTGCTGGATTAGGACAGTGCAGTCATGCAGCCTCAATATTATAGAAGGTAAAAGTCCTACACCTTACTCTTTTTTTTGTCATGACTTGTTTTGCTATCATTGTTATCATTACTATAATTACTGAAGAAAAGTTTTCTCTAAAAAAAAACGGTGGCGCTCGAGACAGTAATATCTGTTGCTTTTTGCATGTAATACATGCTTAAAGTTGTGGTTCTAACGTCAAAATATTTGAAACTATGAACTATTTATTTCTTACATTGTATTTGGACTGCATTTAAGGCTATATTACAGAGTTTTATGGATATAGCAGAAGTAGAAGTGGTAGTTTTCTTGCTGTTGTGGTGCACGACAACTAAGTGACTAAAGAGCTGAATATGATTCATTGTATTACATTGCATTCATTAATATTATATGGGGTGCCGTCTGTAAAGCAGCTCATGCTAAAAAAAAAAACAGCAACATTTTGTCACATTTAGCTTCAAACCATGTACAAACAAGTGGTGTGATTTTTTTCTGGTGACCTTTTACAACATTTACTGCAATATTTGTCATCTTAGAAATATTTTAAATAGTTTAATGTAATTATTAAATGTCAGACAAATGATAAATATAAATATACATGTTAAATATGACATTAACATTTATATTTAGCATTTATATTTATCATTTATGTCTGACATTTAATATTTACATTAAACTAAGATATTTCTAAGATGACAAATATTGCAGTAAATGTTGTAAAAGGTCACCAGAAAAAAATCGCACCACTTGTTTGTACATGGTTTGAAGCTAAATGTGGCAAAATGTTGCTGTTTTACAGATAAAACAGCATATAATATAATATAATATATATAATATTAATGAATGCAATAGTTTTCATCGAAGACAGCTGTTAAAGTTCAAATTGTCTTCTTTTATATCACAAATATAAACCAATCAAATAATCATTTCTGATGACAGGTTGAAAATGCTGTGTCCAGTGGGGTAAATGGCATATCCTGCACGGATGAACAACGGCTCTGGAATGTGAGGACTCAGAGGAACCTTGGCTCAAAGCGATTGATAGGACAACTGCATACCTGTCTGTCTGCTTGCCAGCCTCACCTGCTTGCCAAACCCACCTCCGCTTCAATCCAGCCAGCATCCTGTATAAACTCTTTTCCTCCTACAAAAATGCACTTTTTCCTTTATCTCAATCTTTCACTTCAGAAATGAATTCCATTACTTTTTAAAACCAAATTCTATGTTGATGTCTACACTTAAGGCCACACTCAGTCATTACAGCAGTAACTGTTTTAAAAAATAAGTATTCGTAACATAAACACATTGATAACATTTGTTAATAACAAACAATTTACAAACAGGTCAGAAATTTTAAGATTTATTACAATTATATTGTAAAGATGTCAGATGAAAGGGGCTTCAGATGGAGTAATGATCTTGCAGCATAGCTGTGTTCAGAGACAGACAGATCCTCCCACTGAGTTTCCACATCACAACGTGGAGGCATGTGAATGTGGTCATCCTTCTCCTCTGCATCTTTGACGCTGACTGTCATATCTAATTACAAAAAGTACAATGAAAATGTTTTTTTATTAGGAATTAAACTTCAACCAGAACATCCACGGGGCATGTGAGTGTTGCTAAGGTCCACCATAATGACAAGTAGTACAGACTAGCAAGAATTAAAAATACTGAGACTGACATAAGTTGCAAACTTTAAGTCTTACAAGTATCCAGAAATAATGTAAGCTAAATTAAGACTGATCACAGTGTTCAAAACCACCATCTTAATAAAATTTAAAATGTAATTTTAGAAATTGTTTCAGTTAATTGTTCATAACTGATTATTAAATGTAATCACAGCATGGATCATGGGAACTTTACTTCAGGCAAAACAATATCTCACTCACCCCTATCTGACAACCTCTTCAAGGCCCGCCGTGGCTTCTTTACTGGAGCATCATAGCCGAGCCATTTCTCGGGGTAAGGGTGCTCCTCTGTCGGCTCTCTGTCCACAAAATGAAACGAACATACATAACGGTGCTTCGGTGCGCACTTAAGGTTTAGCGCTTTCAGCCACAGCCGTATGTGCTCCTCATCTTTGGCCGGAGGATGTAGATTATATGGTGCCCCACAACACTCTGATCTCTCCACATGATGTTCAAAACAGGTTTGTTTCAAAAACTCTGTCCTCTTGGCCCAGTTATTATGGCAGCCTCGACATCTTGATGTAATAAAATTGCTATCTGGTTAGCTTACACCGCTCGTTCCTTTTGTTGACAACTGCACCTCCGGTCTGAAGCGGAAATAAAGAGACAAAATGCTGTATGGCGCTGCCCGAGTGAAGCTGCAAGCAGGGCCGGCTCTCCCTATTCACCTTATTCAGCTCCGCCCATTTTTCAACGGGTGGGACTTCCTGTTTTGAGTAGCACTTCCGGTAACTCGGTCAGGGCGGTGTTTACAACTGAGAAATTGATGCGGGAAGAAACGAAAACCTCTTTAAAAAACAGAAATGGATCAAGTCTACCTCATCCGCGACTTATTACAGAGTGGGAGGATGACATGAAAAAGTGGCCACAAGTCATGTATGGCGATATTTTTAACTATTTCGTGTTGTCTCTTGGCGTTGATCGCTCGGCTATGAGGAATTATAAGAGCACTGAAGCCTATCAATATTTGCACAGTGGTAAAGTCGGCGCTGTTCTGTTACATCAAGAACGGGAATATACGTTTCTTAAAGCTAATGTCAGCCCGAGTCAGGCTAGTACCTCCTCACACATGGTGGGTGTTGGTGACAGCTGATGAAGCGGTGGAGACCACGGGATACTCCTGTATCGCTGGGTTGGGACGGTCCTGCAGTCATGCTGCTGCAATATTATGGAAGGTATGTTGATTTGAATAAAACTTTATTTGATTCATGTATATACGATGTGGTTGTGCAAACGTAGGTTGTTATTGTCATTTCTGAAACAGCTCCTGCGGTTTACTGTGTTATTAGCCCTGTCACAAGCTAATGCTAATTCCCTGGAGCAACAAAAAACTGATTCTGACCAAACCGCAGTCATAACAACGTTTCAAAATAGCAGAGAGTGTCTTTTTACCTCACTGATGGCATAGCTAGGTCTTTAGTGGAAACTGAACTTTGTTAGAATCGCTGTAGCTGCGCTGACAGTGACCGATGCGAGCTGTGTGTTTACATAGCCATGAGCTGGTCCGCAGCATTCAGATCTAACCTTTCCGTGCTCTAAACAATTCTGAGAGAGAGAAAGCTTCATCTTTCCCCAGTTGTTGTGGCACCCACGGACAGCGCAATTGATGCCAAACATGTTAAAATTGCTTAAAAGAACAGTTAAAAGTAGCTACAGTAGCGAGAGGACTCGATGTTGTTGTAGTGCGAAGAGCGGTCAACCGGAAGTCGATCTCAAAAATGGCACCGCCCTGCCTCACTTCCTGAATAAGGTGAATACACGAATTAAGCGGCTGCTTAGGGCCCTGCCGCCACTAGGGGCCCCCAGAATTGACTGTGTCTGATGGTCTGACCCACAGACTGCCATCTAACATTACTTGCTTCGGACTAACCTGGCAACCACCCAACACGCGTTGTAAGTTCAGTGTTACTGATTGGGCGGCAGCCGCAGCCCCAGACATGTCAAGGCACTTTTTTCAGCCGTTACAACCATAGACATACATAGAAAGGCTAGGTGGCTGATGGGACTTTCGCCGGCGTCGTCACCGGTCGGCCATCTTACCTAGGGGGACTTTTCCGGAGCGCTCTACACACGTGGACAAAATTGTTGGTACCCCTCAGTTAAAGAAGGAAAAACCCACAATTCTCACTGAAATCACTTGAAACTCACAAAAGTAACAATAAATAAAAATTTATTGAAAATTAAATAATCAAAAACAGCCATTACTTTTGAATTGTTGATTAACATAATTATTTAAAAAAACAAACTAATGAAACAGGCCTGGACAAAAATGATGGTACCTCTATAAAAGATTGAAAACTATTTGACCAGAGTGACATGATTAACTCAGGTGTGTCATTTAATTGACATCACAGGTGTTTCCAAACTCATAATCAGTCAGTCTGCCTATTTAAAGGGAGACAAGTAGTCACCCTGCTGTTTGGTGAAAAGGTGTGTACCACACTGAACATGGACAACAGAAAGCGAAGGAGAGAATTGTCCCAGGACATCCGAAAAAAATTATAGACAAACATCTTAAAGGTAAAGACTATAAGACCATCTCTAAACAGCTTGAAGTTCCTGTGACAACAGTGGCTGATATTATTCAGAAGTTCAAGACCCACGGGACAGTAGCCAACCTCCCTGGACGTGGCCGCAAGAGGAAAATTGATGACAAATTGAAGAGACGGATCATTCGAATTGTATCCAAAGAGCCCAGAGCAACCTCCAAAGAAATTAAAGGTGAACTCCAAGGCCAAGGTACATCAGTGTCAGATCGCACCATTCGTCGTTGTTTGAGCCAAAGTGGACTTCATGGGAGACGACCAAGGAGGACACCACTGCTGAAAAAAACTCATAAAAAAAGCGAGACTGGAATTTGCAAAAATGCATGTTGACAAGCCACAAAGCTTCTGGGAGAATGTCCTTTGGACAGATGAGACCAAACTGGAGCTTTTTGGTAAGGCACATCAACTCTATGTTCATAGACTCAAAAACCAAGCATACGAAGAAAAGAACACTGTCCCTACGGTGAAACATGGAGGAGGCTCAGTAATGTTTTGGGGCTGCTTTGCTGCATCTGGCACAGGGTGTCTTGAAAGTGTGCAAGGTACAATGAAATCTGAAGACTATCAAGGCATTCTGGAGAGAAATGTGCTGCCTAGTGTCAGAAAGCTTGGTCTCAGTCGCAGGTCATGGGTCTTCCAACAGGACAACGATCCAAAACACACAGCCATAAACACCCAAGAATGGCTGAGAGAAAAGCTTTGGACTATTCTAAAGTGGCCTTCTATGAGCCCAGATCTGAATCCCATTGAACATATGTGGAAGGAGCTGAAACATGCCATTTGGAGAAGACACCCATCAAACCTGAGACAACTGGAGCTGTTTGCTCATGAGGAGTGGGCCAAAATACCTGTTGACAGCTGCAGAATGCTCATTGACAAATACAGAAATCGTTTAATTGCAGTGATTGCCTCAAAAGGTTGTGCAACAAAATATTAAGTTATGGGTACCATCATTTTTGTCCAGCCCTATTTCATTAGTTTTTTTTTTTAAAATAATTATGTTAATCAACAATTCAAAAGTGATGGCTGATTTTGATTATTTAATTTTCAATAAATTTTTATTTATTGTTACTTTTGTGAGTTTCAAGTGATTTCAGTGAGATTTGTGGGTTTTTCCTTCTTTAACTGAGGGGTACCAACAATTTTGTCCACGTGTGTATAGTAGTGGATGGAAGGTGAGCGACTACACATACAAAAATACACTTAACTTGCTGAATTCTTGACGGATTTACAAACGGTTTGGTTTGTTAAAAACCTTATTAATGTGGCTATGAGTCAAGCCACGCAGACCTGTTGAAATTGCAGTTTTTCTTTTCGAAAATCGCTGCATAGTTGTGTGTTTGTTACAGCCATTTGCAAGGCTGCAATCTGGGAGTTTCAATTATTATATAGGTTTCCGTGAGACCAATAATAATTTTGTGACAACAACATATTTTGTCTAAATGACACTTTGTGTGGATGCAGTTGGGTATTAGCTAGCAAAAAAACAAGAGGTTGTGAATGAGACATGTGAGCCACTTGGACTATTACAAAGTAACCTGACTTAATTCTATGCAGGTGGGAAAGGCGTAATTACTCCTTTGTTTTAACGTGATTTTCAAGCTGTTTCATTAGTGAAATATATCCTAGATTTAGATTCATTGTGATACAGTAACTGGCTGGCTTTGTGTTTGCAAAAATACCCCCCTACAGTGCAAGATGCCACACTTTTGTGCAGCATATGGATGCTCAAATGAATAATGGCATTCAAGCATAGGCTACATGAATTACCCCAACGATATCATAATTTAGCTCAGTATTTTTGTCCTTACCATTAATGTTAAAGGTAAGAAGGGTGTAAAATGTTGTCATTAATTCATGTATCTTGGTATCTTCTCATGTTTTTAAGGTTTCCCCAAAATGCAGAGAAGAGGAGGCAATGGGAACTTGCTCTAAGGTTTTGACTGTTTATTTGGAGTGAATGTTGCATGGTCTAGTGTTACTGTTGGTTTGGAGTGAATGTTGAACTGTTTTGTAATTGTGCGCACCTGTTAATAAAAGAAACCTTGATGTCATGTTACTGAATGTGTTTATTTAAAAATGTATAATAAAATATATGTAGGGGAGATAGCGAGGATGAAGCGGTGTATCGAGAATGGATGCATAGATGTAGGGGCAACCCGGTCTCACGGGGATTCGTGAAACTGTGACGTAAGTTTTTGTTTCGGTTTCGTGCGCACCAACACGATTTTGTCATGTTTTTCGTGCAGCTCACCACGAACGAAACCCGCTGTGGTAATCACATCTGAAAGTGGTTTATACCAGCGGATTCATGACGATCTAAGCTGACCATTGGCGTTTGCCGCCGCCGCCGCGGCCACCGCCGCAGCCTTTGCCGCGGCCACCGGACATTCTTTAAATTCCTATGCAAATTCGTCGGATTCACAGCTTAGATTCGGCGGATTCATGACGATCTAAGCTGACCATTGGCGTTTGCGGCCGCCACTGCGGCCGCCTCTGCGGCCGGATGTCCGGCGGCCGCGGCGGCGGCCGCAAACGCCGATGGACAGCTTAGATCGTCATGAATCCGCCGGTATAAACCACTTTCAGATGTGATTACCACAGCGGGTTTCGTTCGTGGTGAGCTGCACTAAAAACATGACGAAATCGTGTTGGTGCGCACGAAACCGAAACAAAAACTTACATCACAGTTTCACGAATCCCCGTGCGACCGGGTTGGTAGGGGAGAACAGGTAAGATGAACGAACCATCCCCTTGATCTTAAAAAACTATACACATGAGTTGTCAGGAGACCCTAAAAGAAGAACACAAATATCATTTCCAACTGGCTGTGGAATTCTTTGACTTTTGTGGTATAATAATTTTTATGCTAAAGCAAATGGATCCAGGTCTAAACTTATACATTATGCATGTTAGTGATATTCAATGTATAGAACTATGTGAATTATTTAGCAAAAAATCATTCTGAATCATTAAATTAGTTAGGTTTTATCAAAATGATGGCCATGGGGCAAGATGAACCAAAAGCCTTGGGTTAAATTGAACCAATATGAATCACAATTCATATATTGTACATACATTATTTGTTCAGTTTAAGTTTAAAATATAATGTGGGTCAACTTACCCCTTTACATTTGATATATGTATTAATTAGAAATATAAACCGCCTGCACAATTTATCACAGCCTATGGTGGCAAAGCGCTGAAGGTACGTGGCATCTGCAACCTAACATGTGAACACAAGAACTGTAAAACTACACTTAATTTTCACATCATTAATGCAAAAGCACCACCCATCCTAGGATTAAGCGCCAGTCTAAAACTAAACCTCATCAGACTTGTGATGGCAGTAAATGAACACGAAGCAAAGACGGACGCTGACCCAAAGGCAATACTAAAAGAGTATGCTGATATTTTCCAAGGGATTGGAGAGTTCCAAGGGGAACACACTCTCCGCATCGACCCAAATGCAATGCCCGTGGTTTACCCCCCACGCAGAGTCCCCATTGCACTACGAGCACGGCTTAAAGAAGAACTTGACAGGATGGAGAACGACAACATCATCACAAAGGTAACTGAACCTACCGAGTGGGTCAACGCCCTTGTCGTCGTCAAAAAGACCCAAAAGCCAAAATTACGCATGTGCTTAGACCCAAGAGATCTAAACAAGGCTATTCAGAGACCCCATTACCCACTACCCACACTCGAAGACGTTACAACAAAACTAGCTGGAGCTCAGTTTTTCAGTGTACTTGACGCCAGGTCAGGCTACTGGGCCATAAAACTGAGTGAGGAATCATCGCTGCTGACAACCTTCAACACACCCTTTGGCAGATACAGATTCCTCAGACTGCCCTTTGGAATAAGCTCAGCACAGGATGAATTCCAAAGACGTGTGGACGAAACATATAAAGGACTAAAAGGCGTCTTAGCAATCGTGGACGACATTCTTGTTTATGGGAAAACAAAAGAGGAACACAATGAAAATCTACAAGCAATGTTGCAGCGCACACGAGAGAGAGGACTCAAACTAAATCCAGAGAAATAATAGTCCCTCAGAGCCTCAGAAAAGATATGCTGGACCGCATCCATGCAGGTCACATGGGTGTTGAGAAATCCAAAAGCAGAGCACGCGACCTACTGTTTTGGCCACTAATGGGTCAACAGATAGAAACTCTGGTAGGACAATGTAACATATGCCAAGAGAGACGCAGTGCTAACCAAAAGGAACCACTACTGTCACACGCTATTCCAGAAAGGCCATGGCAGGTCGTCGGAACAGACTTATTCACCTGGAACGGGCACGACTACATCACCATTGTGGACTACTACAGTCGCTACCTTGAAATGGAGAGACTGAGCTGTTGTACCGCCTCCGCTGTCATCACAAAGCTCAAGGCAGCATTTGCACGCCATGGTATCCCATGGATCCTGGCAACCCGCGAAAGTGATACAACCAGCTAACACTGACAGGAGTTACCACATCCAAACTGAGGAAGAACAGTCAATCCGACGCAACAGACATCACATTCGAGAATCCAAAGAGGCTCCCGACACACCTGAAGAATACCAACCTGTATCACAGGTCTTTGACAGTCCAGTAATATCTGATCCTGATCGGCATCAAGCCGCTCAGCCCCAAGATCATTCAGGCTATGTTACAAGATTTGGTCGAGCTGTTAAGCCAAGACAAATTTTTGACATTTAAACATTGTTACTAACGCTGCAAGTGGTTATTCTTACATGTGGCTAAGAGACAGGCACAAGGTTTACAATATGTTAAAATAGAATGCTCATAAGCCAGATCTTTATGCACCAGTGAGTTGTTGTTGTTGCAATTACTTTCTAATTGCTAAATATATACTCAAAGTTTGCATTTACCGCACTGGTAATTTTCTTCACATGACAGCAGTTTGTGTTCATAAACAGGTCCTGAATTTGAAAGCCAATTTAAAATTAAAGCTGCAAGCAGCATTGGGCGGGACCTCGCCCCGCCCCCCCACGCAGTCAGCAAGCAAGTGTTGTCACTGACCGATGATTTAACCCAGAGGAGTTCCTCTGCCGGAATATTGCACAGTTTCAGAGGAGATAATATTTAAAGGGTTTGCATATTTAGGGTTATAGCGCCCCCTAGATTGAAAATAACTCAAAGTCGTCGACAGGTTTCCGTAGAGCTCGAGTAGATGAATGCGTGAGTGGTGGTTGCATGTCTCTATGACATTCCTGTGCAAAGAGCTGAGGCCATTTGTTATCGTTTCAGTATTTGTGTCGCTAGTTGGCGCTACAGAGTTTTTCAAGATATTTTTTGCAGGATATTGAAATTTTTAGGGGACTGCACCTGCATCCCAAATTTCAGCAAAATCCATGAACGTTTAGGGGTTGAAATTGAAGCGAAACATAGTTTCAGGTGAAGACAAACTTTGACAGCTTATAAAGGAAAAACTAGACAAGTTAGCATTTTTCTTTTGATAACTTTTGTTTTGCTGGATATTCACTATAATCTGTCCAAATATGAAGCCGGAATATGCTACGGTTTCGGAGGAGATAATCTTTAAAGGGTTTTCATAATTTGGGTTATAGCGCCCCCTAGATTGAAGATAGCACAAATCTATCGGACAGGTTTTCGTAGAGCTTGAGTGGGCGAACGTGCGTGCCAAATTTCACAAAAAGTTATGCACGTTTAGGGGGCCAAATTCAGCGAAACATGGTTGCAGGTGAAAAGAAACTTTGACAGCTTATAAAAGAAAAACTAGACAAGTTAGCCTTTTTCTTTTGATAACTTTTGTTTGGCTGGATATTCACTATAATCTGTCCAAATATGAAGCCGGAATATTGTACGGTTTCAGAGGAGAAAATCTTTAAAGGGTTTTCATATTTTGCGCTATAGCGCCCCCTACATTGAAGATAGCTCAAATCAGTCCCACAGGTTTGGTAGAGCTTGAGCAGATGAACGCGTGAGTGGTGGTTGCATGTCTCTACGACATTCCTGTGCGAAGAGCTGAGGTTATTTGTGATTTATACAGTTTTTTTGTGTCTCTAGGTGGCGCTATAGAGTTTTTCCAGAATTTGTTTTCAGAATATTGAAATTTTCAGCAGACCGGACATGCGTACCAAATTTCAGCAAAATACATGCATGTTTAGGGGGCAAAATTGAACTGAAACATGGTTTCAGGTGAAGACAAACTTTGACAGCTTATAAAAGAAAAACTAGACAAGTTAGCCTTTTTCTTTTGATAACTTTTGTTTGGCTGGATATTCACTATAATCTGTGCAAATATGACGCCAAAATATTGTACGGTTTTGGAGGAGATAATGTTTAAAGGGTTTTCATATTTGGGGTTATAGCGCCCCCTAGATTGAAGATAGCTCAAATCGGTCAGACAGGTTTTCGTAGAGCTCGAGCGGACAAACATGTGAGTGGTGGTTGCATGTCTTTACGACATTCCTGTGCGAAGAGCTGTAGCCTTTTGTGTTGCCCTTGTGGTTTGTTGCCGTTTGTCGTGTCCCCAGGTGGCGCTATAGACTTTTTGCAGATTTTTTTTTCAGAATATCGAATTTTTCGCGTGACCCAACGTACGTGCCAAATTTCTCAAAAAGTTATGCACGTTTACGGGGTCAAATTAAGCAAAACGTGGTGGACTTGTAAAATAATAATAATAATTAAAGCTGCGAGCAGCGTTGAACGGGTCCTCGCATCCTTGCTGGTCGGCGACCCCAAGCCTTTCCACCAGGCAATGCTACGACTGAGAGTGTATGTAGGCCCATGAATGTCACAAAGGCTGGATTCTGAGCACACAGGTCAAATTTCAGGCAGATTGGAGCATGTACAGGCTATTTATGCAGTACTTTCTGTCCATCCACCAGGTGGCGCTATCTCTGTGACTGTATATTGGTCTATGAAACTCATAAGGACCGGTCTCTGATCAAACATGTAAAGTTTCAGGCAAATTGCAGCATTTACAGGGGATTTACATATTATGTCCTGCTTCATGGCGTAACATTGCAGTTCAGTTGGCCGCCATGGCCACGCCCTTTGAGTTTTGTGAACAATTTTCACAAATACTCAACCTGAAGGCGTGTAGTATATATTGTCCCAATTTCAGGTGTTTTGGAGCTATTGCCTGTGAGAAATGAATTGTTGAAAATGATCAAAAACAGCAAAAATCTGACATTTAATTCAAAATAGCGGACTTCCTATAGGGTTTAGAGAATGACTCCAGGAGACTTTTTTGTTTGCAATGAGGTGCTACATATGCATGCCAAATTTAATAGTCATAGGTGAAAGTCTCTGTGGAGGCTATTCTTAAAAATGCTGTAGGGGGCGCTATGGAACATGCTGTGAATGTATTTTGGCCTATAAATGTGATCAGGACAGGACTGTGTTTAATCATGTGAGGTCTGAGGTAGATCGGAGCATGCAGAGGATAGTTAAGTAGCACTTGATATTTCATGGCGAAACATCATAATTCTGGAGGTCGCCATGTCCACACCCTTTGACTCTGGAAGAATCTTTTAATAACTTTTGATCATAACATCGTGTTGTATACCCTGGCAAAATTTCAGCTCTCTTGACCTTAACCCCAAGGAGGAGTTCGCTCTCAAAAATTCAAAAAATAGAGAAAATTGATCCATGTAATTCAAAATGGCGGACTTCCTGTGGAGTTTAGGGGATGGCTCCAAGAGGCTTTTTTGTGTGTCCTGGTGTGCTCGATAGGCCTCCCAAATTTTGTGGATGTAGGTGAAAGGTGCTGCTGGGGCTGTTTATTAAACATACTGCAGGGGGCGCTCTAGCACATGCCCTGCAGAGATGCATACAGTGTTATTCCTTGAGACGACTGTGATGTGTGTGTAAATTTTGGTGAGCTGTTGAACATTCTAAGCCTGTCAAAAAGTACTTTGTTTGTCACAACAACAACGCGTTGCCACGGCAACAGCATTTCATCAAATATCAAAATCTTCACACTGTGGTATTGTCTGGGGGTGAAGAATCAGCTGACCAATTTTCAGAATGATATGAAAAAGTTTGGAGCAATGGTGTGTGCAAATGTAATTTCTAAACTTCTTGTTACCAATAGGTGGCGCTATGACTTTTTCTCAAATTTTCATCGTGAATGTCCTCACACTGGGCCTGGAGTCCAGCACATGAAGTTTGGGGCAGATATGATGAGGATTTGCTGAGATATAAGCATTTTAGAAGTCATGGCGAGACATCGAAATTCGCCGTGCTGCCACAGACACGCCTTTTGATGACACATCACCATTTTAACTGTGAATCATCATCAACATGTTTCGGTTTATATCACCACATTTGAGGTGAATCTGAACAAGAGACAAAGAATAATACATCAAAGTGTAAAAAATGACATTTTCTGTTGCCAGCAGGTGGCGCTCTGACTGTGGATGGATTTCATCATATGGATGTGATCAGGGCAGGAATCTGATCATACATATAAAGTTTCAGGCAGATTGGAGCATATTCAGGACATTTACACAGCACTTGAAATTTCATGGCGAAGGATCAAAATTCCACAGACCGCCACGGACACGCCCTTTGATTTTGGAAAAAGATTTTAATAACTTTTGCTCATTAAGGCCTCCTGTATGTACCGGTCGAATTTGAGGCGAATTGGAGTTTTCCCCTGGGAGGAGTTCGCACTGGAAAAAAATGAAAAATGGGCAAAATCTGACATTCAACACAAAATAGTTCACTTCCTGTTGGGTTTGGAATATGGCTGTCACTGACTTTTTTGTTCAGTCTGACGTGCTTCATATGTGTACCAAATTTGGTAGCTGTAGGTGAAACATGATGGCCGTGGGAAAGTGTAGGGGGCGCTATGGAGCCATTTTGCCACACACCTCCACATGCTCTAAAAAATATGAAATTTTTCGCCAGTTCTGATGTGTGTGCAAATTTTCATGACTTTTCGAGCATGTTCAGGCCCTCAAAAATGCAGTTCTTTTGGCAGGATAATAATAATAATTAAAGCTGCGAGCAGCGTTGAACGGGTCCTCGCATACTTCCTGGTCGGCGACCCCAAGCATCTCCACCAGGCAAAGCTACGACTGAGAGTGTATTTAGGCCCATGAATGTCACAAAGGCTGGATTCTGAGCACACAGGTCAAATTTCAGGCAGATTTGAGCATGTACAGGCTATTTATGCAGCACTTTGTGTCCATCCACCAGGTGGCGCTATCTCTGTGACTGTATAGTGGTCTATGAAACTCATCAGGACTGGACTCTGATCAAACATGTAAAGTTTGAGGCGGATTGCAGCGTGTACAGGGGATTTACATAAGACGTCCTGCTTCATGGCGTAACATTAAACTTCAGCTTCCCGCCATGGCCACGCCCTTTGAGTTTTATGAACAATTTTCGCAAATATGCAACCTGAAGACGTGTCTTATATATTTTCCCAAATTCAGATGTTTTGGAGTTATTGCCTGTGAGAAATGAATTTTTGAAAATGACCAAAAACACCAAAAATCTGACATTTAATTAAAAATGGCTGACTTTCTGTTGGGTTTAGAGAATGACTCCAAGAGACTTTTTTGTTTGCACTGACATGCTACATTTGCATGCCAAATTTCATAGTCATAGGTGAAAGTCTCTGTGGAGGCTATTTTTTAAATGCTGTAGGGGGCGCGATGGTACATGCTGTGAATGTATTTTAGTCTATAAATGTGATCAGGACAGGACTGTGTTTAATCATGTGAGGTCTGAGGTAGATTGGAGCATGCAGAGGATAGTAAGATACCACTTGATGTTTCATGGCAAACCATCAAAATTCTGGAGGTCGCCATGTCCACACCCTTTGACTCTGGACGAATCTTTTAATAACTTTTGATCATAACATCGTGTTGTATACCCTGGTAAAATTTGAGGTCTCTGGGAGTTAACCCCTAGGAGGAGTTCGCTCTCAAAAATTAAAAAAATAGAGAAAATTTATCCACATAATTCAAAATGGCGGACTTCCTGTTGAGTTTAGGGGATGGCTCCAAGAGGCTTTTTTGTGCATCGTGATGTGCTCTATCGGCCTCCCAAATTTTGTGGATGTAGGTGAAACATGCTGCCGGGGCTGTTTATTAAACATACTGTAGGGGGCGCTATAGCACATGCCCTGCAGAGATGCATACAGTGTTATTCCTTGAGGGGACAGTGATGTGTGTGTAAATTTTAGTGAGCTGTTGAGCATTCTAAGCCTGTCAAAAAGTACTTTGTTTGTCACAAAAACAACGCGTTGGCACGGCAACAGCATTTCATCAAATATCAAAATCTTCACACTGTGGAATTGTCTGGGGGTGAAGAATCAGCTGACCAATTTTCAGAATGATATGACAAAGTTTGGAGCAATGGTGTGTGCAAATGTAATTTCTAAACTTCTTGTTACCAATAGGTGGCGCTATGACTTTTTCCAAAATTTTCACCGTGGATGACCTCACACTGGGAATGGTGTCCAGCACATGAAGTTTGGGGCAGATACGATTAGGATTTGCTGAGATATAAACATTTTAGTCGTCATGGCGAGACATCTAAATTCGCCGCGCCGCCACAGACACACCTTTTTATGACACATCACCATTTTCACTGTGAATAATCATCAACATGTTAAGGTTTATGTCACCACATTTGAGGTGAATCTGAGCAAGAGACAAAGAATAATACATCAAAGTGTAAAAAATGACATTTTCTGTTGCCTGCAGGTGGCGCTCTGACTGTGAATGGATTTCATCATATGGATGTGATCAGGGCAGGAATCTGATCATACATATAAAGTTTCAGGCAGATTGGAGCATGTTCATGGCATTTACACACAACTTGAAATTTCATGGCGAAGGATCAAAATTCCACAGACCGCCACGGACACGCCCTTTGACTTTTGAAAAAGATTTTAATAACTTTTGCTCATTAAGGCCTCCTGTATGTACTGGTTGAATTTGAGGCGAATTGGAGTTTCCCCCTGGGAGGAGTTCGCTCTGGAAAAAAATGAAAAATGGGCAAAATCTGACATTCAACTTAAAATAGCTCACTTCCTGTTGGGTTTGGAATATGGCTGTCACTGACTTTTTTGTTCAGTCTGATGTGCTGCATATGTGTACCAAATTTGGTAGCTGTAGGTGAAACATGATGGCCGTGGAAAAGTCTAGGGGGCGCTATGGAGCCATTTTGCCACACACCTCTACAATTCCTTTAAAATATGAAATTTTTCACCAGTCCTGATGTGTGTACAAATTTTCATGAGTTTTTGAGCATGTTTAGGCCCTCAAAAATGCACTTGTTCTGAGAGACAAATAATAATAATAATAATAATTAAAGCTGCAAGCAGCGTTGAACGGGTCCTCGCGTCCTTGCTGGTCGGCGACCCCAAGCATTTCCACCAGGCAATGCTATGACTGAGAATGTATTTAGGCCCATGAATGTCACAAAGATTGGATTCTGAGCACACAGGTCAAATTTCAGGCAGATTGGAGCATGTACAGGCTATTTTTGCAGCACTTTGTGTCCATCCACCAGGTGGCGCTATCTCTGTGACTGTATAGTGGTCTATGAAGCTCATCAGGACTGGACTCTGATCAAACATGTAAAGTTTGAGGTAGATTACAGCATGTACAGGGGATTTACACAAGACGTCCTGCTTCATGGTGTAACATTAAAGTTCAGTTGGCTGCCATGGCCACACCCTTTGAGTTTTGTGAACAATTTTCGCAAATATGCAACCTGAAGGCGTTTCTTATATATTTTCCCAAATTCAGGTGTTTTGGAGTTATTGCCTGTGACAAATGAATTGTTGAAAATGACCAAAAACACCAAAAATCTGACATTTAATTCAAAATGGCCGACTTTCTGTTGGGTTTAGAGAATGACTCCAAGAGACTTTTTTGCTTGCACTGATGTGCTACATATGCATGCCAAATTTCATAGTCATCGGTGAAAGTCTGTGTGGAGGCTATTTTTTTAATGCTTTAGGGGGCGCTATGGAACATGCTGTGAATGTATTTTGGCCTGTAAATGTGATCAGGACAGAACTGTGTTTAAGCATGTGAGGTCTGAGGTAGATTGGAGCATGCAGAGGATAGTTAGATAGCACTTGATGTTTCATGGCGAACCATCAAAATTCTGGAGGTCGCCATGTCCACACCCTTTGACTCTGGAAGAATCTTTAAATAACTTTTGATCATAACATCGTGTTGTATACCGTGGTAAAATTTGAGGTCTCTCGGAGTTAACCCATAGCAGGAGTTCGCTCTTAAAAATTAAAAAAATAGAGAAAATTTTTCCACGTAATTAAAAATGGCGGACTTCCTGTGGAGTTTAGGGGATGGCTCCAAGAGGCTTTTTTGTGTGTCCTGGTGTGCTCTATAGGCCTCCCAAATTTTGTGGATGTAGGTGAAACATGCTGCCGGGGCTGTTTATTAAACATACTGCAGGGGGCGCTATAGCACATGCCCTGCAGAGATGCATACAGTGTTATTCCTTGAGACGACTGTGATGTGTGTGTAAATTTTGGTGAGCTGTTGAACATTCTAAGCCTGTCAAAAAGTACTTTGTTTGTCACAACAACAACGCGTTGCCACGGCAACAGCATTTCATCAAATATCAAAATCTTCACACTGTGGTATTGTCTGGGGGTGAAGAATCAGCTGACCAATTTTCAGAATGATATGACAAAGTTTGGAGCAATGATTTGTGCAAATGTAATTTCTAAACTGCTTGTTACCAATAGGTGGCGCTATGACTTTTTCTAAATTTTTCAGTGTGGATGTCCTCAAACTGGTCCTGGTGTCCAGCACTTGAAGTTTGGGGCAGGTGAGATCTTTTACAGCTGAGATATGAACACTTCAATTTTCATGGGGAAACATCAAACTTTGCCGTCCCGCCACAGACACGTCTTTTCATGACGCGTCACCATTTTTTCTGTGCTTCATCATCAATGTGTTCAGGCTTATGTCACCACATCTGAGGTGAATCTGAGCAACAGGCTAAGAATAGTACATGAAGGTGTAAAAAATGTTAAATTCTTGATACCACAAGGTGGCGCTGTGACTGTGAATGAATCTTGCTATATGGATGTCATCGAGGCAGGTCTGTGATCATACATGTAAAGTTTCATTCATATTGGAGCATGTTCAGGAGAGTTAGACAGCATTTCCTGTTTCATGGCGACGGATCAAATTTCGACAGGTCGCCACGACCACACCCTTTGACTATGGAGGAAGATTTTGATAACTTTTTCTCAGGAAGGCCTGCTGTATGTACTGGCAAAATTTCAGATCGCTCAGACTTTTCCCCTAGGAGGAGTTCATCATAGATTTTGTACAGTTATCGCATGATGGCGCACTTCCTGTTGGGTTTAGAGCATGGCTGTGATTGACTTTTTTGTGTTTCCTGATGTGCTGCATATGCCTCCCAAATTTTGTAGGTCTAGACCAAATTCCCTCTGAGTTGGCCTAATACCACTTTTTAAAATTTTGTAGGGGGCGCTATGGAGCCATTTTTGCACATACCTCCACATGCCCGACAAAATATGAAAATTTTCGCCAGTTTTGATGTGTGTGCAAATTTTCATGACTTTTTGAGCATGTTTAGGCCCTCAAAAATGCAGTTGTTCTGAGAGACAAATAATAATAATAATAATAATAATAATAATAATAATAATAAACCGTAGGGTTTCAATAGGGTCCTACGGCACCGTTGGTGCCTTGGACAGCCGGTGCCCTTGCACCGCCTGTCCTCGGCACCTCGGTGCTCGGACCCTAATTAAAGCTGCAAGCAGCGTTGAACGGGTCCTCGCATCCTTGCTGGTCGGCAACCTCAAGCATCTCCACCAGGCAATGCTATGACTGAGAGTGTATTTAGGCCCATGAATGTCACAAAGGCTGGATTCTGAGCACACAGGTCAAATTTCAGGCAGATTGGAGCATGTACAGGCTATTAATTCAGCACTTTATATCCATCCACCAGGTGGCGCTATCTGTGTGACTATATATTGGTCTATGAAACTCATCAGGACTGGACTCTGATCAAACATGTAAAGTTTGAGGCAGATTGCAGCATGTACAGGGGATTAACACAAGACGTCCTGCTTCATGGCGTAACAAAGTTCCGTTGGCTGCCATGGCTACGCCCTTTGAGTTTTGTGAACAATTTTCACAAATATCCAACCTGAAGGCGTGTTTTATATATTGTCCCAAATTCAGGTGTTTTGGAGTTATTGCCTGTGACAAATGAATTGTTGAAAATGACCAAAACTACCAAAAATCTGACATTTAATTCAATATGGCGGACTTCCTGTTGGGTTTAGACAATGACTCCAAGAGACTTTTTTGTTTGCACTGATGTGCTACATATGCATGCCAAATTTAATAGTCATAGGTGAAAGTCTCTGTGGAGGCTATTTTTTAAATGCTGTAGGGGGCGCTATGGTACATGCTGTGAATGTATTTTAGGCTATAAATGTGATCAGGACAGGACTGTGTTTAATCATGTGAGGTCTGAGGTAGATTGGAGCATGCAGAGGATAGTTAGATAACACTTGATGTTTCATGGCGAACCATCAAAGTTCTGGAGGTCGCCATGTCCACACCCTTTGACTCTGGAAGAATCTTTTAATAACTTTTGATCATAACATCGTGTTGTATACCCTGGTAAAATTTGAGGTCTCTAGGAGTTAACCCCTAGGAGGAGATCGCTCTCAAAAATTAAAAAATTAGAGAAAATTTATCCACATAATTCAAAATGGCGGACTTCCTGTTGAGTTTAGGGGATGGCTCCAAGAGGCTTTTTTGTGTGTCCTGGTGTGCTCTATAGGCCTCCCAAATTTTGTGGATGTTGGTGAAACGTGCTGCGGGGGCTGTTTATTAAACATACTGTAGGGGGCGCTATAGCACATGCCCTGTAGAGATGCATACAGTGTTATTCCTTGAGACGACTGTGATGTGTGTGTAAATTTTGGTGAGCTGTTGAACATTCTAAGCCTGTCAAAAAGTACTTTGTTTGTCACAAAAACAACGCGTTGCCACGGCAACAGCATTTCATAAAATATCAAAATCTTCAGACTGTGGCATTGTCAGGGGGTGAAGACTGAGTTGACCAGTTTCCAGAATGATATGACAAAGTTTGGAGCAATGATGTGTGCAAATGTAATTTCTAAACTGCTTGTTACCAAGAGGTGGCGCTATGACTTTTTCTAAATTTTTCAGTGTGGATGTCCTCAAACTGGTTCTGGTGTCCAGCACATGAAGTTTGGGGCAGATAGGATCCTTTGCAGCTGAGATATGAACACTTCAATTTTCATGGCGAAACATCAAACTTTGCCGTCCCGCCACAGACACGCCTTTTTATCACACGTCACCATTTTTTCTGTGATTCATCATCAATGTGTTAAGGCTTATGTCGCCACATCTGAGGTGAATCTGGCCAACAGGCTAAGAATAGTCCATGAAAGTGTAAAAAATGTCAAATTCTTGATACCACAAGGTGGCGCTGTGACTGTGAATGAATCTTGCTATATGGATGTCATCGAGGCAGGTCTGTGATCATACATGTAAAGTTTCATTCAGATCGGAGCATGTTCAGGAGAGTTAGACAGCATTTCCTGTTTCATGGCGAAGGATCAAATTTTGACAGGCCGCCACGACCACACCCTTTAAGTATGGAGGAAGATTTTGATAACTTTTTCTCAGGAAGGCCTGCTGTATGTACTGGCAAAATTTCAGATCGCTCAGACTTTCCCCCTAGGAGGAGTTCATCATAGATTTTGTACAGTTAACGCATGATGGCGCACTTCCTGTTGGGTTTAGAGCATGGCTGTGATTGACTTTTTTGTGTTTCCTGATGTGCTGCATATGCCTCCCAAATTTTTTAGCTCTCGGCCAAATTCCCTCCGAGTTGGCCTAATACCACTTTTTAAAATTTTGTAGGGGGCGCTATGGAGTCATTTTTGCACACACCTCCACATGCCCTAAAAAATATGAAATTTTTCGCCAGTTCTGATGTGTGTGCAAATTTTCATGACTTTTCGAGCATGTTCAGGCCATGAAAAATGCAGTTCTTTTGGCAGAATAATAATAATAATAATAATAATAATAATAATAAAAAACCCTAAGGTTTCAATAGGGTCCTTCGGCACCGTTGGTGCCTTGGACAGCCGGTGCCCTTGCACCGCCTGTCCTCGGCACCTCGGTGCTCGGACCCTAATAAACCGTAGGGTTTCAATAGGGTCCTACGGCACCGTTGGTGCCTTGGACAGCCGGTGCCCTTGCACCGCCTGTCCTCGGCACCTCGGTGCTCGGACCCTAATTAAAGCTGCGAGCAGCGTTTAACGGGTCCTCGCATACTTCCTGGTCGGCGACCCCAAGCATCTCCACCAGGCAAAGCTACGACTGAGAGTGTATTTAGGCCCATGAATGTCACAAAGGCTGGATTCTGAGCACACAGGTCAAATTTCAGGCAGATTTGAGCATGTACAGGCTATTTATGCATCACTTTGTGTCCATCCACCAGGTGGCGCTATCTCTGTGACTGTATGTTGGTCTATGAAACTCATCAGGACTGGACTCTGATCAAACATGTAAAGTTTGAGGCGGATTGCAGCGTGTACAGGGGATTTACACAAGACGTCCTGCTTCATGGCGTAACATTAAACTTCAGCTGCCCACCATGGCCACGCCCTTTGAGTTTTATGAACAATTTTCGCAAATATGCAACCTGAAGACGTGTCTTATATATTTTCCCAAATTCAGATGTTTTGGAGTTATTGCCTGTGAGAAATGAATTTTTGAAAATGACCAAAAACACCAAAAATCTGACATTTAATTAAAAATGGCCGACTTTCTGTTGGGTTTAGAGAATGACTCCAAGAGACTTTTTTGTTTGCACTGACATGCTACATTTGCATGCCAAATTTCATAGTCCTCGCTGAAAGTCTCTGTGGAGGCTATTTTTTAAATGCTGTAGGGGGCGCGATGGTACATGCTGTGAATGTATTTTAGTCTATAAATGTGATCAGGACAGGACTGTGTGTAATCATGTGAGGTCTGAGGTAGATTGGAGCATGCAGAGGATAGTAAGATACCACTTGATGTTTCATGGCGAACCATCAAAATTCTGGAGGTCGCCATGTCCACACCCTTTGACTCTGGAAGAATCTTTTAATAACTTTTGATCATAACATCGTGTTGTATACCCTGGTAAAATTTGAGGTCTCTGGGAGTTAACCCCGAGGAGGAGATCGCTCTCAAAAATTAAAAAAATAGAGAAAATTTATCCATATAATTCAAAATGGCGGACTTCCTGTTGAGTTTAGGGGATGGCTCCAAGAGGCTTTTTTGTGCATCGCGATGTGCTCTATCGGCCTCCCAAATTTTGTGGATGTAGGTGAAACATGCTGCCGGGGCTGTTTATTAAACATACTGTAGGGGGCGCTATAGCACATGCCCTGCAGAGATGCATACAGTGTTATTCCTTGAGGGGACAGTGATGTGTGTGTAAATTTTAGTGAGCTGTTGAGCATTCTAAGCCTGTCAAAAAGTACTTTGTTTGTCACAAAAACAATGCGTTGGCACGGCAACAGCATTTCATCAAATATCAAAATCTTCACACTGTGGTATTGTCTGGGGGTGAAGAATCAGCTGACCAATTTTCAGAATGATATGACAAAGTTTGGAGCAATGGTGTGTGCAAATGTAATTTCTAAACTTCTTGTTACCAATAGGTGGCGCTATGACTTTTTCCAAAATTTTCACCGTGGATGACCTCACACTGGGAATGGTGTCCAGCACATGAAGTTTGGGGCAGATACGATTAGGATTTGCTGAAATATAAACATTTTAGTCGTCATGGCGAGACATCTAAATTCGCCGCGCCGCCACAGACACACCTTTTTATGACACGTCACCATTTTCACTGTGAATAATCATCAACATGTTAAGGTTTATTTCACCACATTTGAGGTGAATCTGAGCAAGAGACAAAGAATAATACATCAAAGTGTAAAAAATGACATTTTCTGTTGCCTGCAGGTGGCGCTCTGACTGTGAATGGATTTCATCATATGGATGTGATCAGGGCAGGAATCTGATCATACATATAAAGTTTCAGGCAGATTGGAGCATGTTCAGGGCATTTACACACAACTTGAAATTTCATGGCGAAGGATCAAAATTCCACAGACCGCCACGGACACGCCCTTTGACTTTTGAAAAAGATTTTAATAACTTTTGCTCATTAAGGCCTCCTGTATGTACTGGTTGAATTTGAGGCGAATTGGAGTTTCCCCCTGGGAGGAGTTCGCTCTGGAAAAAAATGAAAAATGGGCAAAATCTGACATTCAACTTAAAATAGCTCACTTCCTGTTGGGTTTGGAATATGGCTGTCACTGACTTTTTTGTTCAGTCTGATGTGCTGCACATGTGTACCAAATTTGGTAGCTGTAGGTGAAACATGATGGCCGTGGGAAAGTGTAGGGGGCGCTATGGAGCCATTTTGCCACACACCACTACAATTCCTTTAAAATATGAAATTTTTCACCAGTCCTGATGTGTGTACAAATTTTCCTGAGTTTTTGAGCATGTTTAGGCCCTCAAAAATGCAATTGTTCTGAGAGACAAATAATAATAATAATTAAAGCTGCGAGCAGCGTTGAACGGGTCCTCGCATCCTTGCTGGTCGGCGACCCCAAGCATGTCCACCAGGCAATGCTACGATTGAGAGTATATTTAGGCCCATGAATGTCACAAAGGCTGGATTCTGAGCACACAGGTCAAATTTCAGGCAGATTGGAGCATGTACAGGCTATTTATGCAGCACTTTGTGTCCATCCACCAGGTGGCACTATGTCTGTGACTGTATAGTGGTCTATGAAACTCATCAGGACTGGACTCTGATCAAACATGTAAAGTTTCAGGCAAATTGGAGCATTTACAGGGGATTTACATAAGATTTCCTGCTTCATGGCGTAACATTGTAGTTCAGTTGGCCGCCATGGTCACGCCCTTTGAGTTTTGTGAACAATTTTCACAAATACTCAACCTGAAGGCGTGTAGTATATATTGTCCCAATTTCAGGTGTTTTGGAGCTATTGCCTGTGAGAAATCAATTGTTGAAAATGATCAAAAACACCAAAAATCTGACATTTAATTCAAAATGGCTGACTTCCTATTGGGTTTAGAGAATGACTCCAAGAGACTTTATTGTTTGCAATGAAGTGCTACATATGCATGCCAAATTTCATAGTCATAGGTGAAAGTCTGTGTGGAGGCTATTTTTTAAATTCTTTTAGGGGGCGCTATGGAACATGCTGTGAATGTATTTTGGCCAATAAATGTGATCAGGACAGGACTGTGTTTAATCATGTGAGGTCTGAGGTAGATTGGAGCATGCAGAGGATAGTTAGGTAGCACTTGATTTTTCATGGCGAACCATCAAAATTCTGGAGGTCGCCATGTCCACACCCTTTGACTCTGCAAGAATCTTTTAATAACTTTTGATCATAACATCGTGTTGTATATCCTGGCAAAATTTCAGCTCTCTAGACCTTAACCCCGAGGAGGAGTTCGCTCTCAAAAATGAAAAAAATACAGAAATTTTATCCACTTAATTCAAAATGGCGGACTTCCTGTTGAGTTTAGGGGATGGCTCCAAGAGGCTTTTTTGTGTGTCCTGGTGTGCTCTATAGGCCTCCCAAATTTTGTGGATGTTGGTGAAACATGCTGCGGGGGCTGTTTATTAAGCATACTGCAGGGGGCGCTATAGCACATGCCCTGCAGAGATTCATACAGTGTTATTCCTTGAGACGACTGTGATGTGTGTGTAAATTTTGGTGAGCTGTTGAACATTCTAAGCCTGTCAAAAAGTACTTTGTTTGTCACAAAACAACGCGTTGCCACGGCAACAGCATTTCATCAAATATCAAAATCTTCACACTGTGGTATTGTCTGGGGGTGAAGAATTAGCTGACCAATTTTCAGAATGATATGACAAAGTTTGGAGCAATGATGTGTGCAAATGTAATTTCTAAACTGCTTGTTACCAAGAGGTGGCGCTATGACTTTTTCTAAATTTTTCAGTGTGGATGTCCTCAAACTGGTTCTGGTGTCCAGCACATGAAGTTTGGGGCAGATAGGATCCTTTGCAGCTGAGATATGAACACTTCAATTTTCATGGCGAAACATCAAACTTTGCCGTCCCGCCACAGACACGCCTTTTCATCACACGTCACCATTTTTTCTGTGCTTCATCATCAATGTGTTCAGGCTTATGTCACAACATCTGAGGTGAATCTGAGCAACAGGATAAGAATAGTACATGAAAGTCTAAAAAATGTCAAATTCTTGATACCACAAGGTGGCGCTGTGACTGTGAATGAATCTTGCTGTATGGATGTCATCGAGGCAGGTCTGTGATCATACATGTAAAGTTTCATTCAGATCGGAGCATGTTCAGGAGAGTTAGACAGCATTTCCTGTTTCATGGCGAAGGATCAAATTTCGACAGGCCGCCACGACCACACCCTTTAACTATGGAGGAAGATTTTGATAACTTTTTCTCAGGAAGGTCTGCTGTATGTACTGGCAAAATTTCAGATCGCTCAGACTTTTCCCCTAGGAGGAGTTCATCATAGATTTTGTACAGTTATCGCATGATGGCGCACTTTCTGTTGGGTGTAGAGCATGGCTGTGATTGACTTTTTTGTGTTTCCTGATGTGCTGCATATGCCTCCCAAATTTTTTAGCTCTCGGCCAAATTCCCTCCGAGTTGGCCTAATACCACTTTTTAAAATTTTGTAGGGGGCGCTATGGAGCCATTTTGCCACACACCTCCACATGCCCTAAAAAATATGAAATTTTTCGCCAGTTCTGATATGTGTGCAAATTTTCATGACTTTTCGAGCATGTTTAGGCCCTCAAAAATGCAGTTGTTCTGAGAGACAAATAATAATAATAATAATAATAATAAATAATAAACCGTAGGGTTTCAATAGGGTCCTACGGCACCGTTGGTGCCTTGGACAGCCGGTGCCCTTGCACCGCCTGTCCTCGGCACCTCGGTGCTCGGACCCTAATTAAAGCTGCGAGCAGCGTTGAACGGGTCCTCGCGTCCTTGCTGGTCGGCGACCCCAAGCATGTCCACCAGACAATGCTACGACTTAGAGTATATTTAGGCCCACGGATGTCACAAATGCTGGATTCTGAGCACACAGATCAAATTTCAGGCAGATTGGATTATGTACAGGCTATTTATGCAGCACTTTCTGTCCATCCACCAGGTGGCGCTATCTGTGTGACTGTATATTGGTCTATGAAACTCATCAGGACTGGACTCTGATCAAACATGTTAAGTTTGAGGCAGATTGCAGCATGTACAGGGGATTTACATAAGACTTCCTGCTTCATGGCTTAACATTAAAGTTCAGTTGGCCGCCATTGCCACCCCCTTTGAGTTTTGTGAACAATTTTCGCAAATATGCAACCTGAAGGCGTTTCTTATATATTTTCCCAAATTCAGGTGTTTTTGAGTTATTGCCAGTTACAAATTAATTGTTTAAAATGACCAAAAACACCAAAAATCTGACATTTAATTCAAAATGGCTGACTTTCTGTTGTGTTTAGAGAATGACTCCAAGAGACTTTTTTGCTTGCACTGATGTGCTACATATACATGCCAAATTTCATAGTCATAGGTGAAAGTCTGTGTCGAGGCTATTTTTTAAATTCTTTTAGGGGGCGCTATGGTAGATGCTGTGAATGTATTTTAGCCAATAAATGTGATCAGGACAGGACTGTGTTTAATCATGTTAGGTCTGAGGTAGATTGGACCATGCAGAGGATAGTTAGGTAGCACTTGATGTTTCATGGCGAACCATCAAAATTCTGGAGGTCGCCATTTCCACACCCTTTGACTCTGCAAGAATCCTTTGATAACTTTTGATCATAACATCGTGTTGTATATCCTGGCAAAATTTCAGCTCTCTAGACCTTAACCCCGAGGAGGAGTTCGCTCTCAAAAATGAAAAAAAATACAGAAATTTTATCCACTTAATTCAAAATGGCGGACTTCCTGTTGACTTTAGGGGATGGCTCCAAGAGGCTTTTTTGTGTGTCCTGGTGTGCTCTATAGGCCTCCCAAATTTTGTCGATATAGTTGAAACATGCTGCCGGGGCTGTTTATTAAACATACTGCAGGGGGCGCTATAGCACATGCCCTGCAGAGATGCATACAGTGTTATTCCTTGAGACGACTGTGATGTGTGTGTAAATTTTGGTGAGCTGTTGAACATTCTAAGCCTGTCAAAAAGTACTTTGTTTGTCACAAAAACAACGCGTTGCCATGGCAACAGCATTTCATCAAATATCAAAATCTTCACACTGTGGTATTGTCTGGGGGTGAAGAATTAGCTGACCAATTTTCATAATGATATGACAAAGTTTGGAGCAATGATGTGTGCAAATGTAATTTCTAAACTGCTTGTTACCAAGAGGTGGCGCTATGACTTTTTCTAAATTTTTCAGTGTGGATGTCCTCAAACTGGTTCTGGTGTCCAGCACATGAAGTTTGGGGCAGATAGGATCCTTTGCAGCTGAGATATGAACACTTCAATTTTCATGGCGAAACATCAAACTTTGCCGTCCCGCCACAGACACGCCTTTTCATCACACGTCACCATTTTTTCTGTGCTTCATCATCAATGTGTTCAGGCTTATGTCACAACATCTGAGGTGAATCTGAGCAACAGGCTAAGAATAGTACATGAAAGTCTAAAAAATGTCAAATTCTTGATACCACAAGGTGGCGCTGTGACTGTGAATGAATCTTGCTGTATGGATGTCATCGAGGCAGGTCTGTGGTCATACATGTAAAGTTTCATTCAGATCGGAGCATGTTCAGGAGAGTTAGACAGCATTTCCTGTTTCATGGCGAAGGATCAAATTTCGACAGGCCGCCACGACCACACCCTTTAACTATGGAGGAAGATTTTGATAACTTTTTCTCAGGAAGGTCTGCTGTATGTACTGGCAAAATTTCAGATCGCTCAGACTTTCCCCCTAGGAGGAGTTCATCATAGATTTTGTACAGTTATCGCATGATGGCGCACTTTCTGTTGGGTGTAGAGCATGGCTGTGATTGACTTTTTTGTGTTTCCTGATGTGCTGCATATGCCTCCCAAATTTTGTTGCTCTCGACCAAACTCCCTCTGAGTTGGCCTAATACCACTTTTTAAAATTTTGTAGGGGGCGCTATGGAGCCATTTTTGCACACACCTCCACATGCCCTACAAAATATGAAATTTTTCGCCAGTTCTGATGTGTGTGCAAATTTTCATGACTTTTTGAGCATGTTTAGGCCCTCAAAAATGCAGTTGTTCTGAGAGACAAATAATAATAATAATAATAATAATAATAATTAAAGCTGCGAGCAGCGTTGAACGGGTCCTCGCATCCTTGCTGGTCGGCGACCCAAAGCATTTCCACCAGGCAATGCTGCGACAGTATATTGAGGCCCATGGATGTGTCGAGGGATGGAGTCTGAGCACACAGGTCAAATTTCAAGCAGATTGGAGCATGTACAGGCTATTTTTGCAGCACTTTGTGTCCATCCACCAGGTGGCACTATCTCTGTGACTGTATTGTGGTCTATGAAACTCATCAGGCCTGGACTGTGATCAAACATGTAAAGTTTGAGGTAGATTGCAGCATGTACAGGGCATTTCCTCAAGCCGCCGTGCTTCATGGTGTAACATTAAAGTTCAGTTGGCCGCCATGGCCACGCCCTTTGAGTTTTGTGAACAATTTTCACAAATAGTCAACCTGAAGGCGTGTTTTATATATTGTCCCAATTTCAGGTGTTTTGGAGCTATTGCCTGTGAGAAATCAAGTGTTGAAAATGATCAAAAACACCAAAAATCTGACATTTAATTCAAAATAGCAGACTTCCTGTTGGGTTTAGAGAATGACTCCAAGAGACTTTTTTGTTTGCACTGACGTGCTACATATGCATGTCAAATTTCATAGTCATAGGTGAAAGTCTGTGTGGAGGCCATTTTTTAAATGCTGTAGGGGGCGCTATGGTACATGCTGTGGATATATTTTGGCCTATAAATGTGATCAGGACAGGACTGTGTTTAATCATGTGAGGTCTGAGGTAGATTGGAGCATGCAGAGGATAGTTAGGTAGCACTTGATGTTTCATGGCGAACCATCAAAATTGTGGAGGTCGCCATGTCCACACCCTTTGACTCTGCAAGAATCCTTTGATAACTTTTGATCATAACATCGTGTTGTATATCCTGGCAAAATTTCAGCTCTCTAGACCTTAACCCCGAGGAGGAGTTCGCTCTCAAAAATGAAAAAAATACAGAAATTTTATCCACTTAATTCAAAATGGCGGACTTCCTGTTGAGTTTCGGGGATGGCTCCAAGAGGCTTTTTTGTGTGTCCTGGTGTGCTCTATAGGCCTCCCAAATTTTGTGGATGTAGGTGAAACATGCTGCCGGGGCTGTTTATTAAACATACTGCAGGGGGCGCTATAGCACATGCCCTGCAGAGATGCATACAGTGTTATTCCTTGAGACGACTGTGATGTGTGTGTAAATTTTGGTGAGCTGTTGAACATTCTAAGCCTGTCATAAAGTACTTTGTTTGTCACAAAAACAACGCGTTGCCACGGCAACAGCATTTCATCAAATATCAAAATCTTCACACTGTGGTATTGTCTGGGGGTGAAGAATTAGCTGACCAATTTTCAGAATGATATGACAAAGTTTGGAGCAATGATGTGTGCAAATGTAATTTCTAAACTGCTTGTTACCAAGAGGTGGCGCTATGACTTTTTCTAAATTTTTCAGTGTGGATGTCCTCAAACTGGTTCTGGTGTCCAGCACATGAAGTTTGGGGCAGATAGGATCCTTTGCAGCTGAGATATGAACACTTCAATTTTCATGGCGAAACATCAAACTTTGCCGTCCCGCCACAGACACGCCTTTTCATCACACATCACCATTTTTTCTGTGCTTCATCATCAATGTGTTCAGGCTTATGTCACAACATCTGAGGTGAATCTGAGCAACAGGCTAAGAATAGTACATGAAAGTCTAAAAAATGTCAAATTCTTGATACCACAAGGTGGCGCTGTGACTGTGAATGAATCTTGCTGTATGGATGTCATCGAGGCAGGTCTGTGATCATACATGTAAAGTTTCATTCAGATCGGAGCATGTTCAGGAGAGTTAGACAGCATTTCCTGTTTCATGGCGAAGGATCAAATTTCGACAGGCCGCCACGACCACACCCTTTAACTATGGAGGAAGATTTTGATAACTTTTTCTCAGGAAGGTCTGCTGTATGTACTGGCAAAATTTCAGATCGCTCAGACTTTTCCCCTAGGAGGAGTTCATCATAGATTTTGTACAGTTAACGCATGATGGCGCACTTCCTGTTGGGTGTAGAGCATGGCTGTGATTGACTTTTTTGTGTTTCCTGATGTGCTGCATATGCCTCCCAAATTTTTTAGCTCTCGGCCAAATTCCCTCCGAGTTGGCCTAATACCACTTTTTAAAATTTTGTAGGGGGCGCTATGGAGCCATTTTGTCATACACTACCACAATTCCTTTAGAATATAAAATTTTTCACCAGTTCTGGTGTGTGTACAAATTTTCATGAGTTTTTGAGCATGTTTAGGCCCTCAAAAATGCAGTTGTTCTGAGAGACAAATAATAATAATAATAATAATAATAATAATAATAATAATAAACCGTAGGGTTTCAATAGGGTCCTACGGCACCGTTGGTGCCTTGGGCAGCCGGTGCCCTTGCACCGCCTGTCCTCGGCACCTCGGTGCTCGGACCCTAATAATAATTAAAGCTGCGAGCAGCATTGAACGGGTCCTCGCATCCTTGCTGGTCGGCGACCCCAAGCATGTCCACCAGGCAATGCTGCGACAAAGTGTATTTAGGCTCATGGATGTAACGAGGACTGGATTCTGAGCACTCAGGTCAATTTTCAGACAGATTGGAGCATGTACAGACTATTTTTGCAGCACTTTGTGTCCATCCACCAGGTGGCACTATGTCTGTGACTGTATAGTGGTCTATGAAACTCATCAGGACTGGACTCTGATCAAACATGTAAAGTTTGAGGTAGATTACAGCATGTACAGGGGATTTACACAAGACGTCCTGCTTCATGGCGTAACATTAAAGTTCAGTTGGCCGCCATGGCCATGCCCTTTGAGTTTTGTGAACAATTTTCGCAAATATGCAACCTGAAGGCGTTTCTTATATATTTTCCCAAATTCAGGTGTTTTGGAGTTATTGCCTGTGAGAAATGAATTGTTGAAAATGACCAAAAACACCAAAAATCTGACATTTAATTCAAAATGGCCGACTTTCTGTTGTGTATAGAGAATGACTCCAAGAGACTTTTTTGCTTGCACTGATGTGCTACATATGCATGCCAAATTTCATAGTCATAGGTGAAAGTCTGTGTGGAGGCTATTTTTTAAATTCTTTTAGGGGGCGCTATGGTAGATGCTGTGAATGTATTTTGGCCAATAAATGTGATCAGGACAGGACTGTGTTTAATCATGTGAGGTCTGAGGTAGATTGGAGCATGCAGAGGATAGTTAGGTAGCACTTGATGTTTCATGGCGAACCATCAAAATTCTGGAGGTCGCCATGTCCACACCCTTTGACTCTGCAAGAATCTTTTAATAACTTTTGATCATAACATCGTGTTGTATATCCTGGCAAAATTTCAGCTCTCTAGACCTTAACCCCGAGGAGGAGTTCGCTCTCAAAAATGAAAAAAATACAGAAATTTTATCCACTTAATTCAAAATGGCGGACTTCCTGTTGAGTTTAGGGGATGGCTCCAAGAGGCTTTTTTGTGTGTCCTGGTGTGCTCTATAGGCCTCCCAAATTTTGTGGATGCAGGTGAAACATGCTGCCGGGGCTATTTATTAAACATACTGCAGGGGGCGCTATAGCACATGCCCTGCAGAGATGCATACAGTGTTATTCCTTGAGACGACTGTGATGTGTGTGTAAATTTTGGTGATCTGTTGAACATTCTAAGCCTGTCAAAAAGTACTTTGTTTGTCACAAAAACAACGCGTTGCCACGGCAACAGCATTTCATCAAATATCAAAATCTTCACACTGTGGTATTGTCTGGGGGTGAAGAATCAGCTGACCAATTTTCAGAATGATATGACAAAGTTTGGAGCAATGATGTGTGCAAATGTAATTTCTAAACTACTTGTTACCAAGAGGTGGCGCTATGACTTTTTCTAAATTTTTCAGTGTGGATGTCCTCAAACTGGTTCTGGTGTCCAGCACATGAAGTTTGGGGCAGATAGGATCCTTTGCAGCTGAGATATGAAAACTTCAATTTTCATGGCGAAACATCAAACTTTGCCGTCCCGCCACAGACACGCCTTTTCATCACACGTCACCATTTTTTCTGTGCTTCATCATCAATGTGTTCAGGCTTATGTCACAACATCTGAGGTAAATCTGAGCAACAGGCTAAGAATAGTACATGAAAGTCTAAAAAATGTCAAATTCTTGATACCACAAGGTGGCGCTGTGACTGTGAATGAATCTTGCTGTATGGATGTCATCGAGGCAGGTCTGTGATCATACATGTAAAGTTTCATTCAGATCGGAGCATGTTCAGGAGAGTTAGACAGCATTTCCTGTTTCATGGCGAAGGATCAAATTTCGACAGGCCGCCACGACCACACCCTTTAACTATGGAGGAAGATTTTGATAACTTTTTCTCAGGAAGGTCTTCTGTATGTACTGGCAAAATTTCAGATCGCTCAGACTTTCCCCCTAGGAGGAGTTCATCATAGATTTTGTACAGTTAACGCATGATGGCGCACTTCCTGTTGGGTGTAGAGCATGGCTGTGATTGACTTTTTTGTGTTTCCTGATGTGCTGCATATGCTTCCCAAATTTTTTAGCTCTCGGCCAAATTCCCTCCGAGTTGGCCTAATACCACTTTTTAAAATTTTGTAGGGGGCGCTATGGAGCCATTTTGTCATACACTACCACAATTCCTTTAGAATATAAAATTTTTCACCAGTTCTGGTGTGTGTACAAATTTTCATGAGTTTTTGAGCATGTTTAGGCCCTCAAAAATGCAGTTGTTCTGAGAGACAAATAATAATAATAATAATAATAATAATAATAAACCGTAGGGTTTCAATAGGGTCCTACGGCACCGTTGGTGCCTTGGACAGCACATGAAGTTTGGGGCAGATAGGATCCTTTGCAGCTGAGATATGAAAACTTCAATTTTCATGGCGAAACATCAAACTTTGCCGTCCCGCCACAGACACGCCTTTTCATCACACGTCACCATTTTTTCTGTGCTTCATCATCAATGTGTTCAGGCTAATGTCACAACATCTGAGGTGAATCTGAGCAACAGGCTAAGAATAGTACATGAAAGTCTAAAAAATGTCAAATTCTTGATACCACAAGGTGGCGCTGTGACTGTGAATGAATCTTGCTGTATGGATGTCATCGAGGCAGGTCTGTGATCATACATGTAAAGTTTCATTCAGATCGGAGCATGTTCAGGAGAGTTAGACAGCATTTCCTGTTTCATGGCGAAGGATCAAATTTCGACAGGCCGCCACGACCACACCCTTTAACTATGGAGGAAGATTTTGATAACTTTTTCTCAGGAAGGTCTTCTGTATGTACTGGCAAAATTTCAGATCGCTCAGACTTTCCCCCTAGGAGGAGTTCATCATAGATTTTGTACAGTTAACGCATGATGGCGCACTTCCTGTTGGGTGTAGAGCATGGCTGTGATTGACTTTTTTGTGTTTCCTGATGTGCTGCATATGCTTCCCAAATTTTTTAGCTCTCGGCCAAATTCCCTCCGAGTTGGCCTAATACCACTTTTTAAAATTTTGTAGGGGGCGCTATGGAGCCATTTTGTCATACACTACCACAATTCCTTCAGAATATAAAATTTTTCACCAGTTCTGGTGTGTGTACAAATTTTCATGAGTTTTTGAGCATGTTTAGGCCCTCAAAAATGCAGTTGTTCTGAGAGACAAATAATAATAATAATAATAATAATAATAATAATAATAATAAACCGTAGGGTTTCAATAGGGTCCTACGGCACCGTTGGTGCCTTGGACAGCCGGTGCCCTTGCACCGCCTGTCCTCGGCACCTCGGTGCTCGGACCCTAATAATAAACCGTAGGGTTCCAATAGGGTCCTACGGCACCGTTGGTGCCTTGGACAGACGGTGCCCTTGCACCGCCTGTCCTCGGCACCTCGGTGCTCGGACCCTAATAATAATAATAATAATTAAAGCTGCGAGCAGCGTTGGACGGGTCCTCGCATCCTTGCTGGTCGGCGACCCCAGGCATGTCCACCAGGCAATGCTGCAACAAAGTGTATTTCGGCTCATGGATGTAACGAGGACTGGATTCTGAGCACTCAGGTCAAATTTCAGACAGATTGGAGCATGTACGGACTGTTTTGCAGCACCTTGTGTCCATCCACCAGGTGGAACTATGTCTGTGACTGTATAGTGGTCTATGAAACTCGTCAGGCCTGGACTCTGATCAAACATGTAAAGTTTGAGGTAGATTACAGCATGTACAGGGGATTTACACAAGACGTCCTGCTTCATGGCGTAACATTAAAGTTCAGTTGGCCGCCATGGCCATGCCCTTTGAGTTTTGTGCACAATTTTCCCAAATATGCAACCTGAAGGCGTTTCTTATATATTGTCCCAATTTCAGATGTTTTGGAGCTATTGCCTGTGAGAAATGAATTGTTGAAAATGATCAAAAACACCAAAAATCTGACATTTAATTCAAAATAGCGGACTTCCTGTTGGGTTTAGAGAATGACTCCAAGAGACTTTTTTGTTTGCACTGACGTGTTACATATGCATGCCAAATTTCATAGTCCTCGGTGAAAGTCTGTGTGGAGGCTATTTTTAAAAATTCTGTAGGGGGCGCTATGGCACATACTGTGAATGTATTTTGGCCAATAAATGTGATCAGGACAGGACTGTGTTTAATCATGTGAGGTCTGAGGTAGATTGGAGCATGCAGAGGATAGTTAGGTAGCACTTGATGTTTCATGGCGAACCATCAAACTTCTGGAGGTCGCCATGTCCACACCCTTTGACTCTGGAAGAATCTTTTAATAACTTTTGATCAAAACATCGTGTTGCATATCCTGGCAAAATTTCAGTTCTCTGGAGCTTAACCCCTCGGAGGAGTTCGCTCTCAAAAATGAAAAAAGTAGAGAAATTTATCCACGTAATTCAAAATGGCGAACTTCCTGTGGGGTTTAGGGGATGGCTCCAAGAGGCTTTTTTGTGTGTCCTGGTGTGCTCTTTATGCCTTTCAAATTTGGTGGATGAAGGTGAAACATGCTGCGGGGGCTGTATATTAAACATACTGTAGGGGGCGCTATAGCACATGCCCTGCAGAGATGCATACAGTGTTATTCCTTGAGACGACTGTGATGTGTGTGTAAATTTTGGTGAGCTGTTGAACATTCTAAGCCTGTCAAAAAGTACTTTGTTTGTCACAACAACAACACGTTGCCACGGCAACAGCATTTTATCAACTGCTAAAATCTTCACACTTTGGCATTGTCAGGGGTTGAAGACTGAGCTGACCAGTTTCCAGAAGGATATGACAAAGTTTGGAGCAATCATGCACGCAAATGTAATTTCTGAACTGCTTGTCACCAATAGGTGGCGCTATGACTTTTTCTAAATTTTTCAGTGTGGATGTCCTCAAACTGGTTCTAGTGTCCAGCACATGAAGTTTGGGGCAGATAGGATCCTTTGCAGCTGAGATATGAACACTTCAATTTTCATGGCGAAACATCAAACTTTGCCGTCCCGCCACAGACACACCTTTTCATCACACGTCACCATTTTTTCTGTGCTTCATCATCAATGTGTTCAGGCTTATGTCACAACATCTGAGGTGAATCTGAGCAACAGGCTAAGAATAGTACATGAAAGTCTAAAAAATGTCAAATTCTTGATACCACAAGGTGGCGCTGTGACTGTGAATGAATTTTGCTGTATGGATGTCATCGAGGAAGGTCTGTGATCATACATGTAAAGTTTCATTCAGATCGGAGCATGTTCAGGAGAGTTACACAGCATTTCCTGTTTCATGGCGAAGGATCAAATTTCGACAGGCCGCCACGACCACACCCTTTAACTATGGAGGAAGATTTTGATAACTTTTTCTCAGGAAGGTCTGCTGTATGTACTGGCAAAATTTCAGATCGCTCAGACTTTTCCCCTAGGAGGAGTTCATCATAGATTTTGTACAGTTAACGCATGATGGCGCACTTCCTGTTGGGTGTAGAGCATGGCTGTGATTGACTTTTTTGCGTTTCCTGATGTGCTGCATATGCCTCCCAAATTTTTTAGCTCTCGGCCAAATTCCCTCCGAGTTGGCCTAATACCACTTTTTAAAATTTTGTAGGGGGCGCTATGGAGCCATTTTGTCATACACTACCACAATTCCTTTAGAATATAAAATTTTTCACCAGTTCTGGTGTGTGTACAAATTTTCATGAGTTTTTGAGCATGTTTAGGCCCTCAAAAATGCAGTTGTTCTGAGAGACAAATAATAATAATAATAATAATAATAATAATTAAAGCTGCGAGCAGCGTTGAACGGGTCCTCGCATCCTTGCTGGTCGGCGACCCCAAGCATCTCCACCAGGCAATGCTACGACTGAGAGTGTATTTAGGCCCATGAATGTCACAAAGGCTGGATTCTAAGCACACAGGTCAAATTTCAGGCAGATTGGAGCATGTACAGGCTATTTATGCAGCACTTTGTGTCCATCCACCAGGTGGCGCTATCTCTGTGACTGTATGTTGGTCTATGAAACTCATCAGGACTGGACTCTGATCAAACATGTAAAGTTTGAGGCGGATTGCAGCGTGTACAGGGGATTTACACAAGACGTCCTGCTTCATGGCGTAACATTAAACTTCAGCTGCCCGCCATGGCCACGCCCTTTGAATTTTATGAACAATTTTCGCAAATATGCAACCTGAAGACGTGTCTTATATATTTTCCCAAATTCAGATGTTTTGGAGTTATTGCCTGTGAGAAATGAATTTTTGAAAATGACCAAAAACACCAAAAATCTGACATTTAATTAAAAATGGCCGACTTTCTGTTGGGTTTAGAGAATGACTCCAAGAGACTTTTTTGTTTGCACTGACATGCTACATTTGCATGCCCAATTTCATAGTCCTAGCTGAAAGTCTCTGTGGAGGCTATTTTTTAAATGCTGTAGGGGGCGCGATGGTACATGCTGTGAATGTATTTTAGTCTATAAATGTGATCAGGACAGGACTGTGTTTAATCATGTGAGGTCTGAGGTAGATTGGAGCATGCAGAGGATAGTAAGATACCACTTGATGTTTCATGGCGAACCATCAAAATTCTGGAGGTCGCCATGTCCACACCCTTTGACTCTGGAAGAATCTTTTAATAACTTTTGATCATAACATCGTGTTGTATACCCTGGTAAAATTTGAGGTCTCTGGGAGTTAACCCCTAGGAGGAGTTCGCTCTCAAAAATTAAAAAAATAGAGAAAATTTATCCACATAATTCAAAATGGCGGACTTCCTGTTGAGTTTAGGGGATGGCTCCAAGAGGCTTTTTTGTGCATCGTGATGTGCTCTATCGGCCTCCCAAATTTTGTGGATGTAGGTGAAACATGCTGCCGGGGCTGTTTATTAAACATACTGTAGGGGGCGCTATAGCACATGCCCTGCAGAGATGCATACAGTGTTATTCCTTGAGGGGACAGTGATGTGTGTGTAAATTTTAGTGAGCTGTTGAGCATTCTAAGCCTGTCAAAAAGTACTTTGTTTGTCACAAAAACAACGCGTTGCCACGGCAACAGCATTTCATCAAATATCAAAATCTTCACACTGTGGTATTGTCTGGGGGTGAAGAATCAGCTGACCAATTTTCAGAATGATATGAAAAAGTTTGGAGCAATGGTGTGTGCAAATGCAATTTCTAAACTTCTTGTTACCAATAGGTGGCGCTATGACTTTTTCCAAAATTTTCACCGTGGATGACCTCACACTGGGAATGGTGTCCAGCACATGAAGTTTGGGGCAGATACGATTAGGATTTGCTGAGATATAAACATTTTAGTCGTCATGGCGAGACATCTAAATTCGCCGCGCCGCCACAGACACACCTTTTTATGACACGTCACCATTTTCACTGTGAATAATCATCCACATGTTAAGGTTTATTTCACCACATTTGAGGTGAATCTGAGCAAGAGACAAAGAATAATACATCAAAGTGTAAAAAATGACATTTTCTGTTGCCAGCAGGTGGCGCTCTGACTGTGAATGGATTTCATCATATGGATGTAATCAGGGCAGGAATCTGATCATACATATAAAGTTTCAGGCAGATTGGAGCATGTTCAGGGCATTTACACACAACTTGAAATTTCATGGCGAAGGATCAAAATTCCACAGACCGCCACGGACACGCCCTTTGACTTTTGAAAAAGATTTTAATAACTTTTGCTCATTAAGGCCTCCTGTATGTACTGGTAGAATTTGAGGCGAATTGGAGTTTCCCCCTGGGAGGAGTTCGCTCTGGAAAAAAATGAAAAATGGGCAAAATCTCACATTCAACTTAAAATAGCTCACTTCCTGTTGGGTTTGGAATATGGCTGTCACTGACTTTTTTGTTCAGTCTGATGTGCTGCATATGTGTACCAAATTTGGTAGCTGCAGGTGAAACATGATGGCCGTGGGAAAGTGTAGGGGGCGCTATGGAGCCATTTTGCCACACACCTCTACAATTCCTTTAAAATATGAAATTTTTCACCAGTCCTGATGTGTGTACAAATTTTCATGAGTTTTTGAGCATGTTTAGGCCCTCAAAAATGCAATTGTTCTGAGAGACAAATAATAATAATAATAATTAAAGCTGCGAGCAGCGTTGAACGGGTCCTCGCATCCTTGCTGGTCGGCGACCCCAAGCATGTCCACCAGGCAATGCTACGACTGAGAGTATATTTAGGCCCACGGATGTCACAAAGGCTGGATTCTGAGCACACAGGTCAAATTTCAGGCAGATTGGAGCATGTACAGGCTATTTATGCTGCACTTTCTGTCCATCCACCAGGTGGCGCTATCTCTGTGACTGTATAGTGGTCTATGAAACTCATAAGGACCGGTCTCTGATCAAACATGTAAAGTTTCAGGCAATTGCAGCATTTACAGGGGATTTACATAAGATGTCCTGCTTCATGGCGTAACATTGTAGTTCAGTTGGCTGCCATGGCCACGCCCTTTGAGTTTTGTGAACAATTTTCACAAATACTCAACCTGAAGGCGTGTAGTATATATTGTCCCAATTTCAGGTGTTTTGGAGCTATTGCCTGTGAGAAATCAATTGTTGAAAATGATCAAAAACACCAAAAATCTGACATTTAATTCAAAATAGCGGACTTCCTATTGAGTTTAGAGAATGACTCCAAGAGACTTTTTTGTTTGCAATGAAGTGCTACATATGCATGCCAAATTTCATAGTCATAGGTGAAAGTCTCTGTGGAGGCTATTCTTAAAAATGCTGTAGGGGGCGCTACGGAACATGCTGTGAATGTATTTTGGCCAATAAATGTGATCAGGACAGGACTGTGTTTAATCATGTGAGGTCTGAGGTAGATTGGAGCATGCAGAGGATAGTTAGGTAGCACTTGATGTTTCATGGCAAACCATCAACATTGAGGAGGTCGCCATGTCCACACCGTTTGACTCTGCAAGAATCCTTTGATAACTTTTGATCAGAACATCGTGTTGTATATCCTGGCAAAATTTCAGCTCTCTAGACCTTAACCCCGAGGAGGAGTTCGCTCTCAAAAATGAAAAAAATACAGAAATTTTATCCACTTAATTCAAAATGGCGGACTTCCTGTTGAGTTTAGGGGATGGCTCCAAGAGGCTTTTTTGTGTGTCCTGGTGTGCTCTATAGGCCTCCCAAATTTTGTGGATGTAGGTGAAACATGCTGCCGGGGCTGTTTATTAAACATACTGCAGGGGGCGCTATAGCACATGCCCTGCAGAGATGCATACAGTGTTATTCCTTGAGACGACTGTGATGTGTGTGTAAATTTTGGTGAGCTGTTGAACATTCTAAGCCTGTCAAAAAGTACTTTGTTTGTCACAAAAACAACGCGTTGCCACGGCAACAGCATTTCATCAAATATCAAAATCTTCACACTGTGGTATTGTCTGGGGTGAAGAATCAGCTGACCAATTTTCAGAATGATATGAAAAAGTTTGGAGCAATGGTGTGTGCAAATGTAATTTCTAAACTTCTTGTTACCAATAGGTGGTGCTATGATTTTTTCCAAAATTTTCACCGTGGATGACCTCACACTGGGAATGGTGTCCAGCACATGAAGTTTGGGGCAGATACGATTAGGATTTGCTGAGATATAAACATTTTAGTCGTCATGGCGAGACATCTAAATTCGCCGCGCCGCCACAGACACACCTTTTTATGACACGTCACCATTTTCACTGTGAATAATCATCAACATGTTAAGGTTTATTTCACCACATTTGAGGTGAATCTGAGCAAGAGACAAAGAATAATACATCAAAGTGTAAAAAATGACATTTTCTGTTGCCAGCAGGTGGCGCTCTGACTGTGAATGGATTTCATCATATGGATGTGATCAGGGCAGGAATCTGATCATACATATAAAGTTTCAGGCAGATTGGAGCATGTTCAGGGCATTTACACACAACTTGAAATTTCATGGCGAAGGATCAAAATTCCACAGACCGCCACGGACACGCCCTTTGACTTTTGAAAAAGATTTTGATAACTTTTGCTCATTAAGGCCTCCTGTATGTACTGGTTGAATTTGAGGCGAATTGGAGTTTCCCCCTGGGAGGAGTTCGCTCTGGAAAAAAATGAAAAATGGGCAAAATCTCACATTCAACTTAAAATAGCTCACTTCCTGTTGGGTTTGGAATATGGCTGTCACTGACTTTTTTGTTCAGTCTGATGTGCTGCATATGTGTACCAAATTTGGTAGCTGTAGGTGAAACATGATGGCCGTGGGAAAGTGTAGGGGGCGCTATGGAGCCATTTTGCCACACACCTCTACAATTCCTTTAAAATATGAAATTTTTCACCAGTCCTGATGTGTGTACAAATTTTCATGAGTTTTTGAGCATGTTTAGGCCCTCAAAAATGCAATTGTTCTGAGAGACAAATAATAATAATAATAATAAACCGTAGGGTTCCAATAGGGTCCTACGGCACCGTTGGTGCCTTGGACAGCCGGTGCCCTTGCACCGCCTGTCCTCGGCACCTCGGTGCTCGGACCCTAATAATAAACCGTAGTGTTTCAATAGGGTCCTACGGCACCGTTGGTGCCTTGGACAGCCGGTGCCCTTGCACCGCCTGTCCTCGGCACCTCGGTGCTCGGACCCTAATAATAATAAACCGTAGGGTTTCAATAGGGTCCTACGGCACCGTTGGTGCCTTGGACAGCCGGTGCCCTTGCACCGCCTGTCCTCGGCACCTCGGTGCTCGGACCCTAATTAAAGCTGCGAGCAGCATTGAACGGGTCCTCGCAACCTTGCTGGTCGGCGACCCCAAGCATCTCCACCAGGCAATGCTACGACTGAGAGTGTATTTAGGCCCACGAATGTCACAAAGGCTGGATTCTGAGCACACAGGTCAAATTTCAGGCAGATTGGAGCATGTACAGGCTATTTATGCAGCACTTTCTGTCCATCCATCAGGTGGCGCTATCTCTGTTACTGTATATTGGTCTATGAAACTCATAAGGACCGGTCTCTGATCAAACATTTCCAGTCTCAGGCAAATTGCAGCATTTACAGGGGATTTACATAAGATGTCCTGCTTCATGGCGTAACATTGTCGTTCAGTTGGCCGCCATGGCCACGCCCTTTGAGTTTTGTGAACAATTTTCACAAATACTCCACCTGAAGGCATGTAGTATATACTGTCCCAATTGCAGGTGTTTTGGAGCTATTGCCTGTGAGAAATGAATTGTTGAAAATGACCAAAAACACCAAAAATCTGACATTTAATTCAAAATGGCCGACTTTCTGTTGGGTTTAGAGAATGACTCCTAGAGACTTTTTTGTTTGCACTGACATGCTTCATTTGCATGCCAAATTTCATAGTCCAAGGTGAAAGTCTGTGTGGAGGCTATTTTTTAAATGCTGTAGGGGGCGCTATGGTACATGCTGTGAATGTATTTTAGTCTATAAATGTGATCAGGACAGGACTGTGTTTAATCATGTGAGGTCTGAGGTAGATTGGAGCATGCAGAGGATAGTAAGATACCACTTGATGTTTCATGGCGAACCATCAAAATTCTGGAGGTCGCCATGTCCACACCCTTTGACTCTGGAAGAATCTTTTAATAACTTTTGATCATAACATCGTGTTGTACACCCTGGTAAAATTTGAGGTCTCTAGGAGTTAACCCCTAGGAGGAGTTCGCTCTCAAAAATTAAAAAAATAGAGAAAATTTATCCACATAATTCAAAATGGCGGACTTCCTGTTGAGTTTAGGGGATGGCTCCAAGAGGCTTTTTTGTGCATCGTGATGTGCTCTATATGCCTCCCAAATTTTGTGGATGAAGGTGAAACGTGCTGCCGGGGCTGTTTATTAAACATACTGTAGGGGGCGCTATAGCACATGCCCTGCAGAGATGCATACAGTGTTATTCCTTGAGGGGACAGTAATGTGTGTGTAAATTTTAGTGAGCTGTTGAGCATTCTAAGCCTGTCAAAAAGTACTTTGTTTGTCACAAAAACAACGCGTTGCCACGGCAACAGCATTTCATCAAATATCAAAATCTTCACACTGTGGTATTGTCTGGGGGTGAAGAATCAGCTGACCAATTTTCAGAATGATATGAAAAAGTTTGGAGCAATGGTGTGTGCAAATGTAATTTCTAAACTTCTTGTTACCAATAGGTGGCGCTATGACTTTTTCTAAATTTTTCAGTGTGGATGTCCTCAAACTGGTTCTGGTGTCCAGCACATGAAGTTTGGGGCAGATACGATTAGGATTTGCTGAGATATAAACATTTTAGTCGTCATGGTGAGACATCTAAATTCGCCGCGCCGCCACAGACACACCTTTTTATGACACGCCACCATTTTCACTGTGAATAATCATCAACATGTTAAGGTTTATTTCACCACATTTGAGGTGAATCTGAGCAAGAGACAAAGAATAATACATCAAAGTGTAAAAAATGACATTTTCTGTTGCCAGCAGGTGGCGCTCTGACTGTGAATGGATTTCATCATATGGATGTGATCAGGGCAGGACTCTGATGATACATGTAAAGTTTCAGGCAGATTGAAATATGTTCAGGGCATTTACACTGCATTTGAAATTTCATGGCGAAGGATCAAAATTCCAGAGGCCGCCACGGACACGCCCTTTGACTTTTGAAAAAGATTTTGATAACTTTTGCTCATTAAGGCCTGCTGTATGTACTGGTTGAATTTGAGGCGAATTGGAGTTTCCCCCTGGGAGGAGTTCGCTCTGGAAAAAAATGAAAAATGGGCAAAATCTGACATTCAACTTAAAATAGCTCACTTCCTGTTGGGTTTGGAATATGGCTGTCACTGACTTTTTTGTTCAGTCTGATGTGCTGCATATGTGTACCAAATTTGGTAGCTGTAGGTGAAACATGATGGCCGTGGGAAAGTGTAGGGGGCGCTATGGAGCCATTTTGCCACACACCTCTACAATTCCTTTAAAATATGAAATTTTTCACCAGTCCTGATGTGTGTACAAATTTTCCTGAGTTTTTGAGCATGTTTAGGCCCTCAAAAATGCAATTGTTCTGAGAGACAAATAATAATAATAATAATAATTAAAGCTGCAAGCAGCGTTGAACGGGTCCTCGCATCCTTGCTGGTCGGCAACCTCAAGCATCTCCACCAGGCAATGCTATGACTGAGAGTGTATTTAGGCCCATGAATGTCACAAAGGCTTGATTCTGAGCACACAGGTCAAATTTCAGGCAGATTGGAGCATGTACAGGCTATTAATTCAGCACTTTGTATCCATCCACCAGGTGGCGCTATCTGTATGACTATATATTGGTCTATGAAACTCATCAGGACTGGACTCTGATCAAACATGTAAAGTTTGAGGCAGATTGCAGCATGTACAGGGGATTAACACAAGACGTCCTGCTTCATGGCGTAACAAAGTTCCGTTGGCTGCCATGGCTACGCCCTTTGAGTTTTGTGAACAATTTTCACAAATATCCAACCTGAAGGCGTGTTTTATATATTGTCCCAAATTCAGGTGTTTTGGAGTTATTGCCTGTGAGAAATGAATTGTTGAAATTGATCAAAAACACCAAAAATCTGACATTTAATTCAAAATAGCGGACTTCCTGTTGGGTTTAGAGAATGACTCCAAGAGACATTTTTGTTTGCACTGATGTGCTACATATGCATGCCAAATTTAATAGTCATAGGTGAAACAAAAATGTCTCTTGGAGTCATTCTCTAAACCCAACAGGAAGTCCGCTATTTTGAATTAAATGTCAGATTTTTGGTGTTTTTGATCATTTTCAACAATTCATTTCTCACAGGCAATAGCTCCAAAACATCTGAAATTGGGACAATATATACTACATGCCTTCAGGTTGAGTATTTGTGAAAATTGTTCACAAAACTCAAAGGCCATGGCCATGGCGGCCAACTGAACTTTAATGTTACGCCATGAAGCAGGACGTCTTATGTAAATTTTGGTGAGCTGTTGAACATTCTAAGCCTGTCAAAAAGTACTTTGTTTGTCACAAAAACAACGCGTTGCCACGGCAACAGCATTTCATCAAATATCAAAATCTTCAGACTGTGGCATTGTCAGGGGGTGAAGACTGAGCTGACCAGTTTCCAGAAGGATATGAGAAAGTTTGGAGCAATAATGCAAGCAAATGTAATTTCTAAACTACTTGTTACCAAGAGGTGGCGCTATGACTTTTTCTAAATTTTTCAGTGTGGATGTCCTCAAACTGGTTCTGGTGTCCAGCACATGAAGTTTGGGGCAGACAGGATCCTTTGCAGCTGAGATATGAACACTTCAATTTTCATGGCGAAACATCAAACTTTGCCGTCCCGCCACAGACACGCCTTTTTATCACACGTCACCATTTTTTCTGTGATTCATCATCAATGTGTTCAGGCTTATGTCGCCACATCTGAGGTGAATCTGGCCAACAGGCTAAGAATAGTCCATGAAAGTGTAAAAAATGTCAAATTCTTGATACCACAAGGTGGCGCTGTGACTGTGAATGAATCTTGCTATATGGATGTCATCGAGGCAGGTCTGTGATCATACATGTAAAGTTTCATTCAGATCGGAGCATGTTCAGGAGAGTTAGACAGCATTTCCTGTTTCATGGCGAAGGATCAAATTTTGACAGGCCGCCACGACCACACCCTTTAACTATGGAGGAAGATTTTGATAACTTTTTCTCAGGAAGGCCTGCTGTATGCACTGGCAAAATTTCAGATCGCTCAGACTTTCCCCCTAGGAGTAGTTCATCATAGATTTTGTACAGTTAACGCATGATGGCGCACTTCCTGTTGGGTTTAGAGCATGGCTGTGATTGACTTTTTTGTGTTTCCTGATGTGCTGCATATGCCTCCCAAATTTTTTAGCTCTCGGCCAAATTCCCTCTGAGTTGGCCTAATACCACTTTTTAAAATTTTGTAGGGGGCGCTATGGAGTCATTTTTGCACACACCTCCACATGCCCTAAAAAATATGAAATTTTTCGCCAGTTCTGATGTGTGTGCAAATTTTCATGACTTTTCGAGCATGTTCAGGCCATGAAAAATGCAGTTCTTTTGGCAGAATAATAATAATAATAATAATAATAATAAAAAACCCTAAGGTTTCAATAGGGTCCTTCGGCACCGTTGGTGCCTTGGACAGCCGGTGCACTTGCACCGCCTGTCCTCGGCACCTTGGTGCTCGGACCCTAATAAACCGTAGGGTTTCAATAGGGTCCTACGGCACCGTTGGTGCCTTGGACAGCCGGTGCCCTTGCACCGCCTGTCCTCGGCACCTCGGTGCTCGGACCCTAATTAAAGCTGCGAGCAGCGTTGAACGGGTCCTCGCATACTTCCTGGTCGGCGACCCCAAGCATCTCCACCAGGCAAAGCTACAACTGAGAGTGTATTTAGGCCCATGAATGTCACAAAGGCTGGATTCTGAGCACACAGGTCAAATTTCAGGCAGATTTGAGCATGTACAGGCTATTTATGCAGCACTTTGTGTCCATCCACCAGGTGGCGCTATCTCTGTGACTGTATGTTGGTCGATGAAACTCATCAGGACTGGACTCTGATCAAACATGTAAAGTTTGAGGCGGATTGCAGCGTGTACAGGGGATTTACACAAGACGTCCTGCTTCATGGCGTAACATTAAACTTCAGCTGCCCGCCATGGCCACGCCCTTTGAGTTTTGTGAACAATTTTCGCAAATATGCAAGACGTGTCTTATATATTTTCCCAAATTCAGATGTTTTGGAGCTATTGCCTGTGAGAAATGAATTGTTGAAAATGATCAAAAACACCAAAAATCTGACATTTAATTCAAAATAGCGGACTTCCTGTTGGGTTTAGGGGATGGCTCCAAGAGGCTTTTTTGTGCGTTCTGATGTGCTCTATATGTCTCCCAAATTTTGAGGATGTAGGTGAAACGTGCTGCCGGGGCTGTTTATTAAACATACTGTAGGGGGCGCAATAGCACATGCCCTGCAGAGATGTACACATTCTTATTCCTGGAGACGACAGTGATGTGTGTGTAAATTTTGGTGAGCTGTTGAGCATTCTAAGCCTGTCAAAAAGTACTTTGTTTGTCACAAAAACAACGCGTTGCCACGGCAACAGCATTTCATCAAATATCAAAATCTTCACACTGTGGTATTGTCTGGGGGTGAAGAATCAGCTGACCAATTTTCAGAATGATATGACAAAGTTTGGAGCAATGGTGTGTGCAAATGTAATTTCTAAACTGCTTGTTACCAATAGGTGGCGCTATGACTTTTTCTAAATTTTTCAGTGTGGATGTCCTCAGAGTGGGCCTGGTGTCCAGCACATGAAGTTTGGGGCAGATAGGATGAGTATTTGCTGAGATATAAACATTTTAGTCGTCATGGCGAGACATCAAAATTCGCCGCGCCGCCACAGACACACCTTTTGATGACACGTCACCATTTTCACTGTGAATCATCATCAACATGTTAAGGTTTATGTCACCACATTTGAGGTGAATCTGAGCAAGAGGCAAAGAATAATACATCAAAGTGTAAAAAATGACATTTTCTGTTGCCAGCAGGTGGCGCTCTGACTATGAATGGATTTCATCATATGGATGTGATCAGGGCAGGAATCTGATCATACATATAAAGTTTCAGGCAGATTGGAGCATGTTCAGGGCATTTACACAGCACTTGAAATTTCATGGCGAAGGATCAAAATTCCACAGACCGCCACGGACACGCCCTTTGACTTTTGAAAAAGATTTTAATAACTTTTGCTCATTAAGGCCTCCTGTATGTACTGGTTGAATTTGAGGCGAATTGGAGTTTCCCCCTGGGAGGAGTTCACTCTGGAAAAAAATGAAAAATGGGCAAAATCTGACATTCAACGCAAAATAGCTCACTTCCTGTTGGGTTTAGAAAATCGCCACCGCTGACTTTTTTGTTCACCCTGATGTGCTGCATATGTGTACCAAATTTGGTAGCTGCAGGTGAAACATGCTGCCCGTAGGAAAGTGTTGGGGGCGCTATGGAGCCATTTTGTCATACACTTCCACAATTCCTTTAGAATATAAATTTTTTTTTCTGTGTACAAATTTTCATGAGTTTTTGAGCATGTTTAGGCCCTCAAAAATGCAGTTCTTCTGAGAGACAAATAATAATAATAATAATAATAAACCGTAGGGTTTCAATAGGGTCCTACGGCACCGTTGGTGCCTTGGACAGCCGGTGCCCTTGCACCGCCTGTCCTCGGCACCTCGGTGCTCGGACCCTAATAATAAAAAACCCTAAGGTTACAATAGGGTCCTACGGCACCGTTGGTGCCTTGGACAGCCGGTGCCCTTGCACCGCCTGTCCTCGGCACCTCGGTGCTCGGACCCTAATAAGAAACGAAGCAAATACAATAGGGTCTCGCCAGCTCCGCTGGCCAGCTCCGCTGGCCTGCTTCGCTGGCTCGGTCCCTAATAAGAAACGAAGCAAATACAATAGGGACTCGCCAGCTCCGCTGGCCAGCTCCACTGGCCTGCTCCGCCGGCTCGGTCCCTAATTAAAGCTGCAAGCAGCATTGGACGGGACCTCGCCCCGCCCCCCCGTGCGGTCAGCAAGCAAGTGACATCCGTGACCAAAGATTAAAGCCAGAGGAGTTCCTCAGCCGGGATATTGTACGGTTTCAGAGGAGATAATTTTTAAAGGGTTTACATATTTCAGGTTATAGCGCCCCCGAGATTGAAGATAGCTCAAATGCGTCAACAGCTTTTCATAGAGCTCGAGCAGACGAATGCGCGAGTGGTGGTTGCATGTCTGCACGACATTCCTGTGCGACGAGCTGAGGCCAGTTGTGATTTTTGCAGCATTTGTTTATCTAGGTGGCGCTATAAAGTTTTTCCAGATTCTTTTCAGAATATTGAAATTTTCAGGAGACTGCACCTGGGTACCAAATTTCAGCAAAATCCATGAACGTTTAGGGGTTGAAATTGAAGCGAAACATGGTTTCAGGTGAAGACAAACTTTGACAGCTTATAAAAAAAAAAACTAGAGCAGTTACTGTGTTTCTTTTGATAACTTTTGCTTGGATGAATATTCACTATAATCTGTCCAAATATGAAGCCGAAATATTGTACGGTTTCGGAGGAGATAATGTTTAAAGAGTTTTCATGTTTTAGGTCAGAGCACCCCCTAGATATAAGATAGCTCAAATTCGTCTATAGGCTTTCGGAGAGCACGAGCAGATGAACGTGTGAGTGGTGGTTGCATGTCTCTACGACATTCCTGTGCGCAGAGCTGAGGTTATTTGGGATTTATACATTTTTTTGTGTCCCCAGGTGGCGCCATAGAGTTTTTCCAGAATTTGTTTTCAGAATATTGAAATTTTCAGCAGACCGGACCTGTGTCCCAAATTTCAGCAAAATACATGCACGTTTAGGGGGTCAAATTAAGTGGAACATGGTTTCAGGTGAAGACCAACTTTGACAGCTTATAAAAGAAAAACTAGACAAGTTAGCCTTTTTCTTTTGGTAACTTTTGTTTGGCTGGATATTTACTATAATCTGTCCAAATATGAAGCCAGAATATTGAAAGGTGTCGGAGGAGATAATCTTTGAAAGGTTTTCATATTTTGGGTTATAGTGCCCCCCAGATTGACGATAGCTGAAATCGTTCGGACAAGTTTTCGTAGAGCTCGAGCGGGCGAACGTGCGTGCAAAATTTCATATAAACTCATGCACGTTTAGGGTGTCAAATTGAAGCGAAACATGGTTTCAGGTGAAGACAAACGTTGTTAGCTTATAAAAGAAAAACTAGACAAGTTATCATTTTTCTTTTGATAACTTTTGTTTTGCTGGATATTCACTATAATCTGTCCAAATATGAAGCCAGAATATTGTACGGTTTCGGAGGAGATAATCTTTAAAGGGTTTTCATATTTTGGGTTATAGCGCCCCCTAGATTGAAGATGGCTCAAATCGGGCAGACAGGTTTTCGTAGAGCTTGAGCGGGCGAACGTGTGTGCCAAATTTCAGCAAAATACATGCACGTTTCGGGGTTCTAATTAAGCGGAACATGTTTTCAGGTGAAGACAAACTTTGACAGCTTATAAAAGAAAAACTAGACAAGTTAGCGTTTTTCTTTTTATAACTTTTGTTTGGCTGTATATTCACTATAACCTGTCCAAATATGAAGCCGGAATATTGAACGGTGTCAGAGGAGATAATCTTTAAAGGGTTTTCATATTTTGGGTTATAGCGCCCCCGAGATTGAAGATGGCTCAAATCTGGCAGACAGGTTTTCATAGAGCTCGAGCCGACGAACGCGTGAGTGGTGGTTGCGTGTCTCTACGACATTCCTGTGCAGACAGCTGAGGTTATTTGTGATTTTTTAAATTTTCGTGTCCCAAGGCGGCGCTATAGAGTTTTTTCAGAATTTCTTTTCAGAATATTGAAATTTTCGCATGACCCGACGTGCGTGCCAAATTTCATAAAAAGTTATGCATGTTTAGGGGGTCAAATTAAGGGAAACGTGCGGGGAAGAATAATAATAATAATTAAAGCTGCAAGCAGCATTGGGCGGGACCTCGCCCCGCCTCCCCGTGCGGTCGGAATGCAAGTGCCATCCGTGACCAAAGATGAAAGCCAGAGGAGTTCCTCTGCCGGAATATTGTATGGTTTCAGAGGAGATAATTTTTAAAGGGTTTGCATATTTCAGGTTATAGCGCCCCCTAGATTGAAGATAGATGAAATGCGTCGACAGGTTTTCGTAGAGCTCGAGCAGACGAATGCGTGAGTGGTGGTTGCATGTCTGTACGACATTCCTGTAAGAAGAGCTGAGGCCATTTGTGATTTTTGCAGTATTTGTGTCCCAAGGTGGCGCCATAGAGTTTTTCCAGAATTTGTTTCCAAAATATTGAAATTTTCAGCAGACTGAACCTGCGTACCAAATTTCAGCAAAATACATGAACGTTTAGGGGTTAAAATTGGAGCAAAACATGGTTTCAGGTGAAGACAAACTTTGACAGCTTATAAAAGAAAAACGAGACAAGTTATCATTTTTCTTTTGATAACTTTTGTTTTGCTGGATATTCACTATAATCTGTCCAAATATGAAGCCAGAATATTGTACGGTTTCGGAGGAGATAATCTTTAAAGGGTTTTCATATTTTGGGTTATAGCGCCCCCTAGATTGAAGATGGCTCAAATCGGGCAGACAGGTTTTCGTAGAGCTTGAGCGGGCGAACGAGTGTGCCAAATTTCAGCAAAATACATGCACGTTTCGGGGGTCTAATTAAGCGGAACATGTTTTCAGGTGAAGACAAACTTTGACAGCTTATAAAAGAAAAACTAGACAAGTTAGCGTTTTTCTTTTTATAACTTTTGTTTGGCTGTAAATTCACTATAACCTGTCCAAATATGAAGCCGGAATATTGAACGGTGTTAGAGGAGATAATCTTTAAAGGGTTTTCATATTTTGGGTTATAGCGCCCCCGAGATTGAAGATGGCTCAAATCAGTCCAAAAAGTTTGGTAGAGCTCGAGCAGACGAACGCGTGAGTGGTGGTTGCATGTCTCTACGACATTCCTGTGCGACGAGCTGATTTTATTTGTGATTTATACAGTTTTTTTTGTGTCCCTAGGTGGCGCTATAGAGTTTTTCCAGAATTTGTTTTCAGAATATTGAAATTTTCAGCACACTGGACCTGTGTCCCAAATTTCTGCAAAATACATGCACGTTTAGGGGGCGATATTGAAGCGAAACATGGTTTCAGGTGAAGACAAACTTTGACAGCTTATAAAAGAAAAACTAGACAAGTTAGCCTTTTTCTTTTGATAACTTTTGTTTGGCTGGATATTCACTATAATCTGTGCAAATATGAAGCCGAAATTTTGTACGGTTTCGGAGGAGATAATGTTTTAAGGGTTTTCATATTTGGGGTTATAGCGCCCCCTAGATTGAGGATAGCTCAAATCGGCCAGACAGGTTTTCGTCGGGCTCGAGCGGACAAACATGTGAGTGGTGGTTGCATGTCTCTACGACATTGCTGTGCGAAGAGCTGTAGCCTTTTGTGTTGCCCTTGTGGTTTGTTGCCGTTTGTCGTGTCCCTAGGTGGCGCTATAGACTTTATGCAGATTTTTTTTTCAGAATATCGAATTTTTCGCGTGACCCGACGTACGTGCCAAATTTCTCAAAAAGTTATGCACGTTTAGGGGGTCAAATTAAGCAAAACGTGGTGGACTTGTAAAATAATAATAATAATTAAAGCTGCGAGCAGCGTTGAACAGGTCCTCGCATACTTGCTGGTCGGCGACCCCAAGCATCTCCACCAGGCAATGCTACGACTGAGAGTGTATTTAGGCCCATGAATGTCACAAAGGCTGGATTCTGAGCACACAGGTCAAATTTCAGGCAAATTTGAGCATGTACAGGCTATTTATGCAGCACTTTGTGTCCATCCACCAGGTGGCGCTATCTCTGTGACTGTATAGTAGTCTATGAAACTCATCAGGACTGGACTCTGATCAAACATGTAAAGTTTGAGGCGGATTGCAGCGTGTACAGGGGATTTACACAAGACGTCCTGCTTCATGGCGTAACATTAAAGTTCAGTTGGCCGCCATGGCCACGCCCTTTGAGTTTTATGAACAATTTTCGCAAATATGCAACCTGAAGACGTGTCTAATATATTTTCCCAAATTCAGATGTTTTGGAGTTATTGCCTGTGAGAAATGAATTGTTGAAAATCACCAAAAACACCAAAAATCTGACATTTAATTAAAATTGGCCGACTTTCTGTTGGGTTTAGAGAATGACTCCAAGAGACTTTTTTGTTTGCACTGACATGCTACATTTGCATGCCAAATTTCATAGTCATAGGTGAAAGTCTCTGTTGAGGCTATTTTTAAAAATGCTGTAGGGGGCGCTATGGTACATGCTGTGAATGTATTTTAGTCTATAAATGTGATCAAGACATGACTGTGTTTAATCATGTGAGGTCTGAGGTAGATTGGAGCATGCAGAGGATAGTAAGATACCACTTGATGTTTCATGGCGAACCATCAAAATTCTGGAGGTCGCCATGTCCACACCCTTTGACTCTGGAAGAATCTTTTAATAACTTTTGATCAGGAGATTGTGTTGTATATCTTGGCAAAATTTGAGGTCTGTAGGAGTTAACCCATAGGAGGAGTTCGCTCTCAAAAATTAAAAAAATAGAGAAAATTTTTCCACGTAATTCAAAATGGCGGACTTCCTGTTGAGTTTAGGTGATGGCTCCAAGAGGCTTTTTTGTGTGTCCTGGTGTGATCTATAGGCCTCCCAAATTTTGTGGATGTAGGTGAAACGTGCTGCCGGGGCTGTTTGTTAAACATACTGTAGGGGGCGCAATAGCACATGCCCTGTAGAGATGCATACAGTGTTATTCGTTGAGACCACTGTGATGTGTGTGTAAATTTTGGTGAGCTGTTGAACATTCTAAGCCTGTCAAAAAGTACTTTGTTTGTCACAACAACAACACGTTGCCACGGCAACAGCATTTTATCAAATGCTAAAATTTTCACACGTTGTCATTGTCAGGGGGTGAAGACTGAGCTGACCAGTTTCCAGAAGGATATGACAAAGTTTGGAGCAATGATGTGTGCAAATGTAATTTCTAAACTTCTTGTTACCAATAGGTGGCGCTATGACTTTTTCTAAATTTTTCAGTGTGGATGTCCTCAAACTGGTTCTGGTGACCAGCACATGAAGTTTGGGGCAGATAAGATCTTTTGCAGCTGAGATATGAACACTTCAATTTTCATGGCGAAACATCAAACTTTACTGCGCTGCCACAGACACGCCTTTTTATGACACGTCACCATTTTTTCTGTGATTCATCATCAATGTGTTCAAGCTTATGTCACAACATCTGAGGTGAATCTAAGCAACAGGCTAAGAATAGTACATGAAAGTCTAAAAAATGTCAAATTCTTGATACCACAAGGTGGCGCTGTGACTGTGAATGAATCTTGCTTTATGGATGTCATCGAGGCAGGTCTGTGATCATACATGTAAAGTTTCATTCAGATCGGAGCATGTTCAGGAGAGTTAGACAGCATTTCCTGTTTCATGGCGAAGGATCAAATTTCGACAGGCCGCCACGACCACACCCTTTGACTATGGAGGAAGATTTTGATAACTTTTTCTCAGGAAGGTCTGCTGTATGTACTGGCAAAATTTCAGATCGCTCAGACTTTTCCCCAAGGAGGAGTTCATCATAGATTTTGTACAGTTAACGCATGATGGCGCACTTCCTGTTGGGTGTAGAGCATGGCTGTGATTGACTTTTTTGTGTTTCCTGATGTGCTGCATATGCCTCCCAAATTTTTTAGCTCTCGGCCAAATTCCCTCCGAGTTGGCCTAATACCACTTTTTAAAATTTTGTAGGGGGCGCTATGGAGCCATTTTGCCACACACCTCCACATGCCCTAAAAAATATGAAATTTTTCGCCAGTTCTGATGTGTGTGCAAATTTTCATGACTTTTCGAGCATGTTCAGGCCCTGAAAAATGCAGTTGTTTTGGCAGAATAATAATAATAATAATAATAAAAAACCCTAAGGTTCCAATAGGGTCCTTCGGCACCGTTGGTGCTCGGACCATAATAATAATAAGAAGAAACCGAGCAAATACAATAGGGTCTCGCCAGCTTCTCTGGCTCGGTCCCTAATAAGAAACGAAGCAAATACAATAGGGTCTCGCCAGCTCCGCTGGCCTGCTTCGCTGGCCTGCTTCGCTGGCTCGGTCCCTAATAATTAAAGCTGCAAGCAGCATTGGGCGGGACCTCGCCCTGCCCCCCCGTGCGGTCGGCAAGCAAGTGCCATCCGTCACCGAAGATGAAAGCCAGAGGAGTTCCTCTTCCGGAATATTGTACGGTTTCAGAGGAGATAATTTTTAAAGGGTTTGCATATTTCAGGTTATAGCGCCCCCTAGATTGAAGATAGCTGAAATGCGTCAGCAGGTTTTCGTAGAGCTCGAGCAGACGAACGTGTGAGTGGTGGTTGCATGTCTGTACGACATTCCTGTGCAAAGAGCTGAGACCATTTGTGATTTTTGCAGTATTTGTGTCCTCAGGTGGCGCCATAGAGTTTTTCCAGAATTTGTTTTCAGAATATTGAAATTTTCAGCAGACTGGACCTGTGTCCCAAATTTCAGCAAAATACATGCACGTTTAGGGGGCGATATTGAAGCGAAACATGGTTTCAGGTGAAGACAAACTTTGACAGCTTATAAAAGAAAAACTAGACAAGTTAGCCTTTTTCTTTTGATAACTTTTATTTGGCTGGATATTCACTATAATCTGTGCAAATATGAAGCCGAAATATTGTACGGTTTCGGAGGAGATAATCTTTAAAGGCTTTTCATATTTCAGGCAATAGCGCCCCCTAGATTGAAGATAGCTGAAATTAGTTGGACAGGTTTTCGTAGAGCTCGAGCAGATGGACGCGTGAGTGGCGGTTGCATGTCTCTACGACATTCCTGTGCGAAGAGCTGAGGTTATTTGTGATTCATGCAGGTTTTTTGTGTCCCTCGGTGGCGCTATAGAGTTTTTCCAGAATTTGTTTCCAAAATATTGAAATTTTCAGCAGACTGAACCTGCCTACCAAGTTTCAGCAAAATACATGCACGTTTAGGGGACAAAATTGAAGCGAAACATGGTTTCAGGTGAAGACAAATTTTGACAGCTTATAAACAAAAAACTAGACAAGTTAGCCTTTTTCTTTTGATAACTTTTGTTTGGCTGGATATTCACTATAATCTGTGCAAATATGAAGCCGGAATATTGTACGGTTTCGGAGGAGATAAAGTTTTAAGGGTTTTCATATTTTGAGTTATAGCGCCCCCTAGATTAAAGATAGCTCAAATCAGTTGTACAGGCATTCCTAGAGCTCGAGTGGACAAAAGCGTGAGTGGATGTTGCATGTTTCTTCGACATTCCTGTGCGAAGAGCTGCTGCCTTTTGTGTTGGCCTTGTAGTTTGTTGCCGTTTCTCATGTCCCGAGGTGGCGCTATAGAGTTTTTGCAGGTTTTGTTTTCAGAATATCGAATTTTTCGCGTGACCCGATGTGCGTGCCAAATTTCATAAAAAGTTATGCATGTTTAGGGGGTCAAATTAAGTGAAACGTGGTGGACTTGTAAAATAATAATAATAATAATAATAATAATAATAATAATAATAATAAGAAGAAGAAACCAAGCAAATACAATAGGGTCTCGCCAGCTCCGCTGGCCAGCTCTGCTGGCCTGCTTCGCTGAGCTCTGCTGGCCTGCTTCGCTGGCTCGGTCCCTAATTAAAGCTGCAAGCAGCATTGGGCGGGACCTCGCCCTGCCCCCCGCGCGGTTGGCAAGCAAGTGCCGTCCGTGACCGAAGATGTAACCCAGAGGAGTTCCTCTGCCTCAATATTGTACGGTTTCAGAGGAGATAATGTTTAAAGGGTTTGCATATTTCAGGTTATAGCGCCCCCTAGATTGAAGATAACTCAAATTCGTACACAGGTTTTCGTAGAGCTCGAGTAGATGAACACGTGAGTGGTGGTTGCATGTCTCTACGACATTCCTGTGCAAAGAGCTGAGGCCATTTGTGACCTTTTCAGTATTTGTGTCCCGAGGTGGCGCTACAAAGTTTTTCAAGATATTTTTTGCAGAATATTGAAATTTTCAGGGGACTGCACCTGCGTCCCAAATTTCAGCAAAATACATGGGGTTGAAATTGAAGCGAAACATGGTTTCAGGTGAAGACAAACTTTGACAGCTTATAAAGGAAAAAACTACACAAGTTAGTATTTTTCTTTCGATAACTTTTGTTTGGCTGGATATTCACTATAATCTGTCCAAATATGAAGCCGGAATACACTATGGTTTCGGAGGAGATAATCTATAAAGGATTTTCATATTTTGGGTTATAGCGCCCCCTAGATTGCAGATAGCACAAATCTATCAGACAGGTTTTCGTAGAGCTTGAGTGGGCGAACGTGCGTGCCAAATTTCACAAAAAGTTATGCACGTTTAGGGGGTCAAATTAAGCGAAACGTGGTTTCAGGTGAACACAAACTTTGACAGCTTATAAAAGAAAAACTAGACAAGTTAGCCTTTTTCTTTTGATAAGTTTTGTTTGGCTGGATATTCACTATAACCTGTCCAAATATGAAGCCAGAATATTGTACGGTGTCAGAGGAGATAATCTTTAAAGGGTTTTCATATTTTGGGTTATAGCGCCCCCTAGATTGAAGATAGCTCAAATCAGTCCAACAAGTTTGGTAGAGCTCGAGCAGACGAACGCGTGAGTGGTGGTTGCATGTCTCTACGACATTCCTGTGCGAAGAGCTGAGGTTATTTGTGATTCATGCAGGTTTTTTGTGTCCCTCGGTGGCGCTATAGAGTTTTTCCAGAATTTGTTTTCAGAAAATTGAAATGTTCAGCAAAACGGACCTGCGTCCCAAATTTCAGCAAAATACATGCACGTTTAGGGGACGAAATTGAAGCAAAACAATATTTCAAGTGAAGACAAACTTTGACAGCTTATTAAAGAAAAACTTGACAAGTTAGCCTTTTTCTTTTGATAACTTTTGTTTGCCTGGATATTCACTATAATCTGTGCAAATATGAAGCCAGAATATTGTACGGTTTCGGAGGAGATAATGTTTAAAGGGTTTTCATATTTTGGGTTATAGCGCCCCCTAGATTGAAGATAGCTGAAATGCGTCAGCAGGTTTTCGTAGAGCTCGAGCAGATGGACGCGTGAGTGGCGGTTGCATGTCTCTACGACATTCCTGTGCGAAGAGCTGAGGTTAATTGTGATTCATGCAGGTTTTTTGTGTCCCTAGGTGGCGCTATAGAGTTTTTCCAGAATTTGTTTTCAGAAAATTGAAATGTTCAGCAAAATGGACCTGCGTCCCAAATTTCAGCAAAATACATGCACGTTTAGGGGGCGAAATTGAAGCAAAACAATATTTCAAGTGAAGACAAACTTTGACAGCTTATAAAAGAAAAACTTGACAAGTTAGCCTTTTTCTTTTGATAACTTTTGTTTGGCTGGATATTCACTATAATCTGTGCAAATATGAAGCCGAAATATTGTACGGTTTCGGAGGAGATAATCTTTAAAGGGTTTTCATATTTCAGGTATTAGCGCCCCCTAGATTGAAGATAGCTGAAATTAGTTGGACAGGTTTTCGTAGAGCTCGAGCAGATGCACGCGTGAGTGGCGGTTGCATGTCTCCACGACATTCCTGTGCGCAGAGCTGAGGTTTTTTGTGATTTATACAGTTTTTTTGTGTCCCTAGGTGGCGCCATAGAGTTTTTCAAGAATTTGTTTTCAGAATATTGAAATTTTCAGCAGACCGGACCTGCATACCAAATTTCAGCAAAATACATGCACGTTTCGGGGGTCAAATTAAGCGGAACATGGTTTCAGGTGAAGACAAACTTTGACAGCTTATAAAAGAAAAAGTAGACAAGTTAGCCTTTTTCTTTTGATAACTTTTGTTTGGCTGGATATTCACTATAATCTGTCCAAATATGAAGCCGGAATATTGAACGGTGTCGGAGGAGATAATCTTTGAAAGGTTTTCATATTTTGGGTTATAGCGCCCCCTAGATTGACGATAGCTGAAATCGTTCGGACAGGTTTTCGTAGAGCTCCAGCGGGTGAACGTGCGTGCAAAATTTCATATAAAGTCATGCACATTTAGGGGGTCAAATTGAAGCGAAACATGGTTTCAGGTGAAGACAACCTTTGTTAGCTTATAAAAGAAAAACTAGACAAGTTAGCATTTTTCTTTTGATAACTTTTGTTTGGCTGGATATTCACTATAATCTGTCCAAATATGAAGCCAGAATATTGTACGGTTTCGGAGGAGATAATGTTTAAAGGGTTTGCATATTTTGGGTTATAGCGCCCACTAGATTGAAGATAGCTGAAATGCGTCGGCAGGTTTTCGTAGAGCTCGAGCAGACGAACGTGTGAGTGGTGGTTGCATGTCTGTACGACATTCCTGTGCAAAGAGCTGAGACCATTTGTGATTTTTGCAGTATTTGTGTCCTCAGGTGGCGCCATAGAGTTTTTCCAGAATTTGTTTTCAGAATATTGAAATTTTCAGCAGACTGGACCTGCGTCCCAAATTTCAGCAAAATACATGCACGTTTAGGGGGCGAAATTGAAGCAAAACAATATTTCAAGTGAAGACAAACTTTGACAGCTTATAAAAGAAAAACTTGACAAGTTAGCCTTTTTCTTTTGATAACTTTTGTTTGGCTGGATATTCACTATAATCTGTGCAAATATGAAGCCGAAATATTGTACGGTTTCGGAGGAGATAATCTTTAAAGGCTTTTCATATTTTGGGTTATAGCGCCCCCTAGATTGAAGATAGCTCAAATCAGTCCAACAAGTTTGGTAGAGCTCGAGCAGACGAACGCGTGAGTGGTGGTTGCATGTCTCTACGACATTCCTGTGCGAAGAGCTGAGGTTATTTGTGATTCATGCAGGTTTTTTGTGTCCCTCGGTGGCGCTATAGAGTTTTTCCAGAATTTGTTTTCAGAAAATTGAAATGTTCAGCAAAACGGACCTGCGTCCCAAATTTCAGCAAAATACATGCACGTTTAGGGGACGAAATTGAAGCAAAACAATATTTCAAGTGAAGACAAACTTTGACAGCTTATTAAAGAAAAACTTGACAAGTTAGCCTTTTTCTTTTGATAACTTTTGTTTGGCTGGATATTCACTATAATCTGTGCAAATATGAAGCCAGAATATTGTACGGTTTCGGAGGAGATAATGTTTAAAGGGTTTTCATATTTTGGGTTATAGCGCCCCCTAGATTGAAGATAGCTGAAATGCGTCAGCAGGTTTTCGTAGAGCTCGAGCAGATGGACGCGTGAGTGGCGGTTGCATGTCTCTACGACATTCCTGTGCGAAGAGCTGAGGTTAATTGTGATTCATGCAGGTTTTTTGTGTCCCTAGGTGGCGCTATAGAGTTTTTCCAGAATTTGTTTTCAGAAAATTGAAATGTTCAGCAAAATGGACCTGCGTCCCAAATTTCAGCAAAATACATGCACGTTTAGGGGGCGAAATTGAAGCAAAACAATATTTCAAGTGAAGACAAACTTTGACAGCTTATAAAAGAAAAACTTGACAAGTTAGCCTTTTTCTTTTGATAACTTTTGTTTGGCTGGATATTCACTATAATCTGTGCAAATATGAAGCCGAAATATTGTACGGTTTCGGAGGAGATAATCTTTAAAGGGTTTTCATATTTCAGGTATTAGCGCCCCCTAGATTGAAGATAGCTGAAATTAGTTGGACAGGTTTTCGTAGAGCTCGAGCAGATGCACGCGTGAGTGGCGGTTGCATGTCTCCACGACATTCCTGTGCGCAGAGCTGAGGTTTTTTGTGATTTATACAGTTTTTTTGTGTCCCTAGGTGGCGCCATAGAGTTTTTCAAGAATTTGTTTTCAGAATATTGAAATTTTCAGCAGACCGGACCTGCATACCAAATTTCAGCAAAATACATGCACGTTTCGGGGGTCAAATTAAGCGGAACATGGTTTCAGGTGAAGACAAACTTTGACAGCTTATAAAAGAAAAAGTAGACAAGTTAGCCTTTTTCTTTTGATAACTTTTGTTTGGCTGGATATTCACTATAATCTGTCCAAATATGAAGCCGGAATATTGAACGGTGTCGGAGGAGATAATCTTTGAAAGGTTTTCATATTTTGGGTTATAGCGCCCCCTAGATTGACGATAGCTGAAATCGTTCGGACAGGTTTTCGTAGAGCTCCAGCGGGTGAACGTGCGTGCAAAATTTCATATAAAGTCATGCACATTTAGGGGGTCAAATTGAAGCGAAACATGGTTTCAGGTGAAGACAACCTTTGTTAGCTTATAAAAGAAAAACTAGACAAGTTAGCATTTTTCTTTTGATAACTTTTGTTTGGCTGGATATTCACTATAATCTGTCCAAATATGAAGCCAGAATATTGTACGGTTTCGGAGGAGATAATGTTTAAAGGGTTTGCATATTTTGGGTTATAGCGCCCACTAGATTGAAGATAGCTGAAATGCGTCGGCAGGTTTTCGTAGAGCTCGAGCAGACGAACGTGTGAGTGGTGGTTGCATGTCTGTACGACATTCCTGTGCAAAGAGCTGAGACCATTTGTGATTTTTGCAGTATTTGTGTCCTCAGGTGGCGCCATAGAGTTTTTCCAGAATTTGTTTTCAGAATATTGAAATTTTCAGCAGACTGGACCTGTGTCCCAAATTTCAGCAAAATACATGCACGTTTAGGGGGCGATATTGAAGCGAAACATGGTATCAGGTGAAGACAAACTTTGACAGCTTATAAAAGAAAAACTAGACAAGTTAGCCTTTTTCTTTTGATAACTTTTGTTTGGCTGGATATTCACTATAATCTGTGCAAATATGAAGCCGAAATATTGTACGGTTTCGGAGGAGATAATCTTTAAAGGCTTTTCATATTTCAGGCAATAGCGCCCCCTAGATTGAAGATAGCTGAAATTAGTTGGACAGGTTTTCGTAGAGCTCGAGCAGATGGACGCGTGAGTGGCGGTTGCATGTCTCTACGACATTCCTGTGCGAAGAGCTGAGGTTATTTGTGATTCATGCAGGTTTTTTGTGTCCCTCGGTGGCGCTATAGAGTTTTTCCAGAATTTGTTTTCAGAAAATTGAAATGTTCAGCAAAACGGACCTGCGTCCCAAATTTCAGCAAAATACATGCACGTTTAGGGGACGAAATTGAAGCAAAACAATATTTCAAGTGAAGACAAACTTTGACAGCTTATTAAAGAAAAACTTGACAAGTTAGCCTTTTTCTTTTGATAACTTTTGTTTGGCTGGATATTCACTATAATCTGTGCAAATATGAAGCCAGAATATTGTACGGTTTCGGAGGAGATAATGTTTAAAGGGTTTTCATATTTTGGGTTATAGCGTCCCCTAGATTGAAGATAGCTGAAATGCGTCAGCAGGTTTTCGTAGAGCTCGAGCAGATGGACGCGTGAGTGGCGGTTGCATGTCTCTACGACATTCCTGTGCGAAGAGCTGAGGTTAATTGTGATTCATGCAGGTTTTTTGTGTCCCTAGGTGGCGCTATAGAGTTTTTCCAGAATTTGTTTTCAGAATATTGAAATGTTCAGCAAAACGGACCTGCGTCCCAAATTTCAGCAAAATACATGCACGTTTAGGGGGCGAAATTGAAGCAAAACAATATTTCAAGTGAAGACAAACTTTGACAGCTTATAAAAGAAAAACTTGACAAGTTAGCCTTTTTCTTTTGATAACTTTTGTTTGGCTGGATATTCACTATAATCTGTGCAAATATGAAGCCGAAATATTGTACGGTTTCGGAGGAGATAATCTTTAAAGGGTTTTCATATTTCAGGTATTAGCGCCCCCTAGATTGAAGATAGCTGAAATTAGTTGGACAGGTTTTCGTAGAGCTCGAGCAGATGGACGCGTGAGTGGCGGTTGCATGTCTCCACGACATTCCTGTGCGCAGAGCTGAGGTTTTTTGTGATTTATACATTTTTTTTTTGTCCCTAGGTGGCGCCATAGAGTTTTTCAAGAATTTGTTTTCAGAATATTGAAATTTTCAGCAGACCGGACCTGCATACCAAATTTCAGCAAAATATATGCTCTGGAGTCCCACGAACCTCGAGGTGTAGGATCCTCAAGAAGTTTGCAAGTGTGCTTAAAGCTAATGTTCGGCCACCCCTAAACAATGCTCACAAGCAGAAACGGTTGCAGTGGGCTCAGGAATACATGAAGACTAATTTTCAAACAGTTTTGTTCACCGATGAGTGCCGTGCAACCCTTGATGGCCCAGATGGCTGGAGCAGCGGATGGTTGGTGAATGGCCACAATGTCCCAACAAGGCTGAGACGGCAGCAAGGGGGTGGGGGTGTCAAGTTTTGGGCTGGAATCATGGGGAGAGAGCTGGTAGGTCCCTTTAGGGTCCCTGAGGGTGTGAAAATGACCTCTGCAAAGTATGTAGAGTTTCTGACTGACCACTTTCTTCCATGGTACAAAAAGAAGAACCGTACCTTCCGACTAAAAATCATCTTCATGCATGACAATGCCCCATCTCATGCTGCAAAGAACACCACTGAGTCACTGGCTGCTATGGGCATAAGAGGAGAGAAACTGATGGTGTGGCCACCATCTTCTCCTGACCTCAACCCTATTGAGAACCTCTGGAGCATCATCAAGCAAAAGATCTATGAGGGTGGGAGGCAGTTCATATCCAAGCAGCAGCTTGGGACGCTATTCTAACATCCTGCAAAGAAAATAAAGCTGAAACTGTCCAAGAACTCACAAGTTCAATGGATGCAAGGCTTATGAAAGTGACATCAAGCAAGGGGTCCTATATTAACATGTAACTCGACTTGCTTATTCAAAAGTTATTTCAATCAAAAATATTTTATTTTATATGGTCTTATAATGCTACAAATTCAACATGTGACCATTTTGAGTTCTTTACAGCCTATAAAATGTCTTGAAACGCTGCTATGCTTAATAATTTGGAACAGTGGACTTTGAGTTATTTATTGTATTATTTATTGTAAAAATACTGTTATCATTACGAGATTTGTTCAATGAAATTTGATTGAAACTCTAACGGCTGATGACTTGAAAATTATACTGACTGACATTTGCATCAATTATTCATGAAAATTTGAGTAAAATGTACTTTGCATAATAATTTGGAACACAGTGTATATACGTCATTGGGTGTAACCGTGGCGAAGATGATTCCTCTGAAACACCAACTCACTTCCCGTGCTGTCGTCCCGATCGCACGCCTCAGCTCTGCGCCACCACAGCGTCCCTCCAGGGAGTAGACGGGTCCCGATCGGCCGCAGTCACGTAGAGTAGCGGGTCATGGCACCAATGTAACCATGCACAGCAACACTTTGTCACTGGCTGGTCCAAACCCCTCGACTCTGCGTTGTGTATTTTTAACAAAGGAGGCCAATGTCGTCTGCTCTGTGCCATTTAATGCTGGTAAAACAAAAGGAACCACTGGTCAGCAGGTCAGTCGTCTCAAGCACGGTACACTCATTGACGTCTCTCTGGAACTGACAGCGTTCTATACTAATTATACTACACATTATGCAATATAACAAATTACTGGAACAGAATATGTACCTGGTAAAACAAAAGGAACCACTGGTCAGCAGGTCAGTCGTCTCAAGCACGGTATACTAAAGAAAAAGAGCACGTTCATTCAGCTAATGGTCGCTACATAGCTAGCTCACAGAGTGTCTCATGTCCAAACACATATAAGAGAACACATACAAGCATAAAACATACACAACAAACACTCTCCACTCGACATCCGGATGATCATATTTAACATATACTCAAAGAATAAACAAAATAATAACACGAAAGAAACTATTTGTGATCCCGTGCTGTGCTCTCTGACCTACCTCATTGACGTCTCTCTGGAACTGACAGCATGCCCCCAACACCAGCCACACACCACAGCTCCAAAGAGGGCGCCACTGAGCCAAAAACAACAAACAGAAGCAGATTCCTGCAAGTGGAATTATATACACACGTGGACAAAATTGTTGGTACCCCTCAGTTAAAGAAGGAAAAACCCACAATTCTCACTGAAATCACTTGAAACTCACAAAAGTAACAATAAATAAAAATTTATTGAAAATTAAATAATCAAAATCAGCCATCACTTTTGAATTGTTGATTAACATAATTATTTAAAAAAACAAACTAATGAAATAGGGCTGGACAAAAATGATGGTACCCATAACTTAATATTTTGTTGCACAACCTTTTGAGGCAATCACTGCAATTAAACGATTTCTGTATTTGTCAATGAGCGTTCTGCAGCTGTCAACAGGTATTTTGGCCCACTCCTCATGAGCAAACAGCTCCAGTTGTCTCAGGTTTGATGGGTGTCTTCTCCAAATGGCATGTTTCAGCTCCTTCCACATATGTTCAATGGGATTCAGATCTGGGCTCATAGAAGGCCTCCTTTAGAATAGTCCAACGCTTTTCTCTCAGCCATTCTTGGGTGTTTTTGGCTGTGTGTTTTGGATCGTTGTCCTGTTGGAAGACCCATGACCTGCGACTGAGACCAAGCTTTCTGACACTAGGCAGCACATTTCTCTCCAGAATGCCTTGATAGTCTTCAGATTTCATCGTACCTTGCACACTTTCAAGACACCCTGTGCCAGATGCAGCAAAGCAGCCCCAAAACATTACTGAACCTCCTCCATGTTTCACCGTAGGGACAGTGTTCTTTTCTTCGTATGCTTGGTTTTTGAGTCTATGAACATAGAGTTGATGTGCCTTACCAAAAAGCTCCAGTTTGGTCTCATCTGTCCAAAGGACATTCTCCCAGAAGCTTTGTGGCTTGTCAACATGCATTTTTGCAAATTCCAGTCTGGCTTTTTTATGAGTTTTTTTCAGCAGTGGTGTCCTCCTTGGTCGTCTCCCATGAAGTCCACTTTGGCTCAAACAGCGACGAATGGTGCGATCTGACACTGATGTACCTTGGCCTTGGAGTTCACCTTTAATTTCTTTGGAGGTTGCTCTGGGCTCTTTGGATACAATTCCAACGATCCGTCTCTTCAATTTGTCATCAATTTTCCTCTTGCGGCCACGTCCAGGGAGGTTGGCTACTGTCCCGTGGGTCTTGAACTTCTGAATAATATGAGCCACTGTTGTCACAGGAACTTCAAGCTGTTTAGAGATGGTCTTATAGCCTTTACCTTTAAGATGTTTGTCTATAATTTTTTTCGGATGTCCTGGGACAATTCTCTCCTTCGCTTTCTGTTGTCCATGTTCAGTGTGGTACACACCTTTTCACCAAACAGCAGGGTGATGACTTGTCTCCCTTTAAATAGGCAGACTGACTGATTATGAGTTTGGAAACACCTGTGATGTCAATTAAATGACACACCTGAGTTAATCATGTCACTCTGGTCAAATAGTTTTCAATCTTTTATAGAGGTACCATCATTTTTGTCCAGGCCTGTTTCATTAGTTTGTTTTTTAAATAATTATGTTAATCAACAATTCAAAAGTAATGGCAGTTTTTGATTATTTAATTTTCAATAAATTTTTATTTATTGTTACTTTTGTGAGTTTCAAGTGATTTCAGTGAGAATTGTGGGTTTTTCCTTCTTTAACTGAGGGGTACCAACAATTTTGTCCACGTGTGTAGATAGATAGATAGATAGATAGATAGATAGATAGATAGATAGATAGATAGATAGATAGATAGATAGATAGATAGATAGAAATTGTTATTTGATTACCTTTACAGTTAAATCTTTTGATCAAAAAAAATATTTTCTATATATGTATATTTTTTCTCTCTCTCTTTTTTGTTCATATAGCTATATATCTAAGTATTTGCAATGTAAATCTTACATTTATATATGTAATGGCTGAACATAAAAGATTCCCTGGCCTCTGGATGTAAAGAATAAGATAACTAAAATTGCAGGCTACATTGGTAGAAAGCCTTTTTCCGTTTTTTTTTAATAAATAAAATTTTCTGTATTAATAGCACATGTTTTGACGTCGACAATAAAGTAAACCACATGAAAATCGGTTGAGAAATGAGCAAATTATGTTGCCTCCTCCAAGATGGCCGCCACGTAAGCACGTCGCTTAGCCGGCTGCTACAGAGTACTGGCGTATCGAGTCTTCTATAAATGTATCTATGGTCTTAACGACCCACCCTGGACAGAAAGCCCCACCCACAGCAATTTGATTGACAGCTCAGTCCATCAACTGTCTGTGGAGATGCTGGTTCACATTAATGTAAAGTTTAGAAAACCTAAATATGATTACAACAGTAAGGTTAAGGCTCTGTGTTGTCAGTAGTCCTGAATATCTGCTGAGTCTCTGAAGCTAAACTGGAGAAAACAGTAAATCTAAGAAAGTCCTGCCCAGAGCCATTTGATTGACAGCTCAGTCTATTTAAGTCACAGCACATGCAAAATGGAAAAGACAATGACAAAATAGAAAAAATGACAAAATGGAAAAATAAAAGGAAAAAAGAGAAAATTGAAAAGCAAATGCAAAATTTACCTTTTTATTTATGTATATATTTATTTAATTATTCTTTTATTTATCCCCCTTATATTTACACATTTATTTCCTTGTTTTTTCACAGAATTATTTATTTACTTGTTTATTTATTTATTTATTTTGTCGCCATTTTGTACAGTGCAGATTCAAGCCAGCAGGGTAGCTTGATACTTATATTAATTAAATTAAAAATCATTTTCAAAATAGTCACAAAGTCATTAAAATAAGGACTTATGTTTTTGCATTGAGACATCAGCAGTTTTCCTATTTATTTCAATACAGATTTTTCAAACTAGTGGAAATTGGAGGAACTGCAGCTCAATGCAGTCTGACTGAGACTCTTTAGCAGCTGTTTACAGTATGAGGCACTTGATAAACAGACAGAGTCCCAAGAACATGATGATGCACAGGCAGGAAAAATGGAGGGATAGGAGGAACAGGACATCTCCTAGTATTCTGTTCCCCCAAGGAAGAGGGAGCGGGACAGCAGGCTGGGGTTTGAGAGGGGGCGGGGTCAGAGCCTGAGGCATCTCGCAGTAAACACCTGTCCAGCCTAGGTAGCACTGGCAGGTGAATTTGTGCTTCATGTCCAGGATATCATGATTGTTGAGGTGACCACTGACGTGGAAGCGGGGGCCCCTAGGTGTTGGGTTGCGGTGGATGTGGAAGAAGCGTGGGTTGAGGTGCAAGTAAGCTCCTGAGTCCAGGCTCTTGCGAACACATCTACCATTCTTCTTGCACAGTGCTTTGCTGCACAGCTTAGCAGCTGACGTGACATTGATGACATAATGTCCCAGAGGACCATCAATGTATTTCTTCACTGTCAGGCAGTTCCTCTGAAGGAGAAAGGAGACAGAACATACTGTCAAAGTCTGAAACAGAGATCATAGTAGTGTTTTTCTCATTTTAAACTGGTAACCACAGATTTTCTCTGCTTTACATCTCTTTTGGGCATTTCTCTCCAGTATACCATCAGCTCTTACGTTGGTTTCCTTCACTGAAGGCTATGACTGTTTAGATTTTCACTTTATTGTTTGTACTTTTTGTCATTGTTACCATGTAAAAATTGAAAGGGGTAACAATCCACCATCATCAACATAAATTCTGCCCACTGTCACACATGAATCAGATTTTGTCTTGTAAATTTCCTGACAAAAAACATATAACTTAAATACATATCTCTGGAGAAGACATTAAAGCTGCTGTCCGGAGTTTGAATCGCAGCGTCTCCCAGAACACTGGTGGTCCCACCCTCCCTCCCTCTGATTTCGCCCCTTTATTTGTGCACACGCGCAGTACATGAGAGAAGTGCCCGGAGTGCTGCAGCATCTCGCCTGTTTTGCTGTTTTCCCCTCTTCTACATTTAGTAAATAATAAAGGAATTACGTTAGAATGCTGTATTGAGTCTAACTTGTCCTAATACCAAAATAACATGAATCTGCTAGGACGAACTAGTAAAGTTTCAATATGTGATTACACTCGTGTATCCCTCTCGATGACGTTGTTTATCAAACTTAGTGCATTTACGTGTGTATATGTGTTAGATTGTTTATTTATTTCTATCTAGAGTTCAGAATTGCATGACTCCTCTGACGAAGAGTATGTCCCAGACGCCCCAACATCTTCCTCCAGAGGTCGGGCATCTAAACGAAGCCGTCAGGCGGGCTATGGAGGGCCGTGGTCGGGGAGCGACGCGAGCACCCCGAGCCAAAAAACGTCCTGCAGTCTCTTGGCCTGACAAGCCGTGGGATTGGTAACTTTTCTGGAAGTTGCTGAGCCCTGATGCTCTCTCCTCCACAAGCAAAACAAATGTGCGCCCGGTTGCGTAGTGCGTAGCTCGCCCACCTCTGCATGGGCTTGCTTGCTGTGCGCGTAACCGTTGATTGACAGCATGACAAAGCTGAAGCTCGAACTTGATTGGTCGGCAGCAACCGGCGCTTTTTGGAATAACATGGGGGTCTATGAGAGGAAGGCGGAGCTCAGGAATAAATTTTCATATTGCGTTATACTAACTTTATATTATAGTATCGAACTAGACTAACACATTTAAGCTTTGTTAAAAAATGATACATAAATTGAAAACAAACGGAAACTCCGGACAGCAGCTTTAAAGACACCAAGTTTGCACCTGTGATTAATTTGTGCTACCTGTGATCGAGCATACTCTGATGAACCCCAGAGAACAACACCTGATGCTCCTAAGGCAGCACTCTCTCCAATGGTGTGAACCAGGTCACTCTTCAACAAAAAAACAAATACCTTTTTAGCAATAGTTAACACTGGAGTATAAAAAGTATCAATGTGCAATTTTTCAACTGGTAAGGTGCAAATGCTCTCAAGGCCACAAACACACTTAAGGAAGGAAATTAAGTCTGGACAATGGTGTATGTCGTAAGGGCCTTAATCACAGGTTATTTTTCAACTTAAAACATATCCAGTGGGCACACATACTACAGTGTTTTGGTCCATTAAAAAACTGAAAACTTACCTCTGCGAGAACTACAAAGGTATAGGCATAGAAAGGTCTGGAGTAGACAAATACTGGTAATGTGAAGTCTGGACGAGCAATGGAGGCAATCCTCATGGCTTCCTTCACACGATAGTGGACAAATTTGACAGTGTTGGAGGAAGACTTTAGCTCATAGTCCAGGTAGATGGATGGATAGAGGGCTGTACTCTCCTTCCAGAGCCACATCAGATGGTCATTGCGAACATGCTCAACATTGGGGCATTCCCCTGTGTAGCGTTGTGGATGCTGCTTGTAGCCATAGTTGTAGCAATCTGGGAACAGATAAAACCCCCACAGCCCATCTGGCCTGCGACCTTCAGCCAGTGCCAGGGTTAGGTTCATGAAAGTTTGCCCAGCTCTCTCAAAGCTTTCCTTTGCTTCCTTTTCTACTTTGCTTTCTGGCCAGTTTGGGTGGAGTTTTCGGATCTGTTCCTTGGACTTGTTGCGGTAAATATCCTTGGATCCCCAGTTTCGGACCCATTGAGGCCTCCAGTTCTCCCAGTCAATGACGCCTAGGCCTCGAAAGTCTTTATGGGGAATTAGCTTGTCAATATCAGCCCTGGCCTTGCTCAGATGTTTGGAAATGCTCTGGTTTTGTGGCAAGCCACCATTGACAGGGATGCCAGAGTTGGAATAGTATGGGTAATATCCCAGATGGCTGTGGTAGAATATGGTGACATTTGGTCCACTTAATGTTTCATTGAGGTTTGCTACAATGTCGAAAATGCTGAGGTCCAGGTCTACCTTAAACCGAAAGCGGCATGACTCAGTTGGAGCATTCCAAACTACGACAAAAGGCCGATGAGGGATCAGTGGTGTCCGGGCTGGCTTCATCTGCTCATCCCCAACGTGGAACTTTACCCCAATGCCAGCCCACAAGACCAGCGGTAGGAGATGGAACCCTATCAGTGCCATGGCCCCTTATTCCTCATGGAGCAATTAGTGGTCCTACACAGGGAGAGATATTGCATGTTTAGAAGGAAAATAAATACATTATGTGCTTCAGTGAGCAGGAATAATCAGGCAAGCCCTGTGTGAGGACATGAATGATGATCACTGAAGTGAATGCTCCAAATTCCACAATGCAACAAAACACAAAGCTGCCCTATTCTCAGAGAGAGCAGGCCTGTGATTGAAAGGGATGTTGGTACAAGTCCTAAAGAACCTGAAACAATGGGGACAAAGAAAATGAACTGGAAGTTCTCCATTATCACTCCTTCTTTACTATATGACAGCCACTGTAACTGTCCAATGCTTTCAGTTGGTTCTTCTGTGATTTTATAGCTTCTTCTTGCCCAATTATATCCATTAAAACATCACATAGAGCAGGCATGGGCAAACTACGGCCACATACAGCCCGTTGGGCTTTTCAATCCAATCCACAAAATAATTTTGTCAATATTAGAATTGACGAAATTACAGTAAAGACCACATTCATTTGGCCTTCCCCTGCAGGACCCGATGTTTCTGTTGACCCCACTAGATGGCACGCTCCAGACACAAGTGACCTTTGTTAGTTTATTTTCTCTTCTTCTACTCTGCAACTGCATTGATCCATACAGTAACAATGAGTGGATCAAAGAAAAGAAAAGTCAACAGTGAGTGTCGAGTGTTTCAGAAGGAGTGGATTACTAAATATTTTTTCGCTGAAGTCCATTCAAAGGCTGTATGTCTTATTTGCAATGAAACCGTTGCGCTTTTTAAAGAATACAATATCAGCCAGCACTTTTCCCCGAAGCATGCTAACTACACTAGCAACCAGTCAGCGCAAGAATGGACAGCTACAGCTCAGAGGTTGGCAGCCAGTTTACAGACTCAGCAAAAGTACGTTTTTTCGGCAATCTATGATTCAAGAGTCAAGCACTAAGGCAAGTTATTTGCTAGCATTCAAAATAGCAAAGGCTAGCAAGCCTTTCTCCGAAGAGGAGTTTTTGAAAGAATGCATGGTAGAGACAGCAAGTCTCCTGTGTCCAGAGAGCAAAAACAAATTTGAAAAAAAAAAAGTTTATCACGCTGGACAGTTACTTGCCGTGTTGAACTAATCGATGATGACTTAGCCAGCTCACTGAAGGAAAAAGCGGAGTCCTTCAAGCTATATTCATTAGCACTGGATGAAAGTAATGACATAAAAAACACTGCTCAGCTTTTAATTTTTATTAGAATGATTTATGAACATTTTGAGATAACAGAGGAATTTGTGACCATGAAATCCATGAAGGGGAAAACATGTGGAGTAGACTTGTAGGACAGGGTGTCTGGGGTCATCCAGAGGATAAAGCTGCCATGGTGTAAACTCGCCAATGTCACCACGGATGGATCGCCAAACTCAACAGGAAAAAACGTCAGGCTGCTGATAAGAATCCAGGATAAGGTGAAGGAGACTGACTTTATTCTCAAGACAAATGTCAAAAAAATCCTTCGCTCATTTCCCCTACACTGGCGACGCAGACAGAGGCCAGTCGACGTGGTGAAATATAAGGAATCACTCGATGACCGACATGGAGAATTCTGCCGGCGATTCTCTGATTTTGAAGAAATTGATAAGACACTTCAGACCCAGAAACAGCACCTCAGGAGTTGCAGTTGGAACTGATCAATCTTCAAAGTGACATGGTCTTAAAGGAGAAGCTCAGCTCCCTTAAACTGAATGACTTTTACGCTTCACTAAGTGAAGCCAAGTTTCCAAAGATTCGGAAGATGGTACAGAGGATGCTGGTGTTGTTCAGTTTTACCTATGTGTGTGAGCAGATGTTTAGCGTGATGAACATCAACAAAGCACACCACAGATCCCTGTTAACTGATGAACATCTCAGATCGATCCTGGGAATTGTCACAACCAAATTGACACCAGACTTTGATGCACTGGCAAAAATAGAGTGATCAACAACACTGTTCCCACTGAAACTGAATGTGAGTATTCTTTACTTTGTCAGCATTATCTTTAACATGTAATTCATATTAGTTTGCACAATCTCCAACCATCTGATGCTGGTCTGGCCCGTCTGCCAAATTTCAAAAGTCAATGTGGCCCCTGAGCCAAAAAGTTTGCCCACCCCGACATAGAGAGAACATGGGAGCTCTATAACAATTTTCGGTCATGAATCTAAAACACAGCAAATTAGCAAATTAAGAAGTACTAAGTTGACATGAAATTGTCAACTTAGTACTTCTTAACATGGATGTCATATTCTGATATACAGACAGGCGATAAATTCAAGGAAAAATGGCTTTCACAGTCATCAAATCTCAATTTAAATGAAAACCTATGAGAGATTTTGCACCAACTCATTTTACAGCACTCTTTATCAAGATCATTGAGACACTGTATGAAGGATTATCCTTTGGAAGAATAGTGTTCATGCCAAGGTACACTAAAAGAGTTGTTTTTCCTTGTAATTTGTCACCCTGGATTAGTTACCCTAGTTAAGCCTTAAATCCACAATGTATCTGTCTGTTCAGAAAATCTAAGTAAGTAACTCTGCCATCAGAATCCACATATTTTTGAAACATTGTAGAATGAATGAATAATATATCCCATTAAAATCGGATTAAATGAGATCTGCATTTTCGCTTCAGAACTACAACCTCAAAGCTTCAAAACCCTTTCAGCATTTACTCATGTATACAGTACATAGAAAAAAACACTTTGTTAGTCTCTTTGTAGCTTAGACTTTTTATATTTTCTTCTGGCATTCTTCTGAAACTGGTCCCTCCAGCTTTTTATGTGAGAATTCTCTAAAACCTCCTCATCTAATTGGTCTTGGCACCCCCTAATATGCAAGTAACTTATATTTCAGCTTTTCCATAGTTTTGGGAAAGACAGTGACCCTGCTCCTAGGAAACATGGTCACAGAGATTGCTTTCAAGGACACCATGGAAAATCTCCCATCATTTTCTTTTCAGGACTGTAACCAGAGCAGGGGAGCAGGAAACCACTGGTGGGCTGAGGCTTCTCCGATGATTTCAACTTTTCATTAATTTGAGGTGCTGGCCTGGAGCTGATGTTCTCTGATGATTTTAATGGCACAAGAATGTTATGCTCACAGTAACTTTGGATGTGGATCAGTGAATGGAGAGCTGGTGGAGAAGATGGTGGAAGAAGGATTCAGAATTACAGTTACAAATAAATTGTCTCCTTCAAAGCATTTTAAGAAGGCTATAATTCTTCAGAAAGTTTCCTTATGTCCAGCTCAGATTATGAAAGCATTTCTTTAGACCGAAGGTTTCACACCAGTTTCATAATCCTTCGAGCTGAATGAATTTTCTGGTGATGCTGATCCAAGACAAACACCATGTGGTGCAGTCACTCAGGCTGTCCTCCAAACCACCAAAAGCCAGGAGCCTCTGGAAACACAGGGTCTTCTACCCACAAAAAAGACCCCCCAAACACAAAGTCTGACACAGGAGACTCAGTTTTATGGTTTGTCTCTATTTGAGAAAAATGAAATGAATGAGATAATGAAACAGCAAAAAACAGCTAAACTCAAATAATTGCATCCAGATGTGGACAGGAGGGTGAATTGTTCATGTGAGCTAACTTTTATGATGTTTAGCCACACTAGTGCCGTGTCTCAATGGACAGTCAATGTCATTTTGTTGGCCTACCACTTTGATCCAGACTGAAATTTCTCAACAGTCAGAACTACAAAATAGACTGTCATTATAAAGTGCACAGACAGTAATAATACTTTTGGTTATGGGCTTTTGTGCCTCTATTGATGGGGGGGGGGGGGGGGGGGCAAATGGTCCAAACTGCCTGGATTTGAACAAGGGGTTTGCTGGTCAGAGCATTAGTGTCCACATGATATGCACCATTACTGGGTTGCCAATCCAATTGAAAATTGTATTTGTTTCTTACTTGATTTATAAATTGCGTATTATATTTGCAAAACAACTTGTTGTCTATGGCCAGGTAGCTAATAGAGTAAGTTTACATTATGAACTGGGCAGATGAGAACCAAAAATTCACTCACAAGAGCTTTCTGGTCTTATTTCTGTTTTGTCTGTCCTGGGCCATTTCTACCTTTGATATGTTGTTCTCAGGGTGGTTCATCATTTTCTTTCAAGACTGAGCTATGACGCATATTGTCATTTTGCCAGCTTATTACATGCATCGGATTCCTCCATCATATTGTGCTAAAAGATTGACACTAAAGCTACATGGCGAAAAAAAACAATCAGGTCAGATTCAACTTCAATGATCAAGTATGTTTGTCTCTAGTTTTAAATTTACAGTAGGATTTTCAGTAAGATTAATAAACAGACATAAAGTGAACCTATTCATATTCTTTATTCTTTCACTATTACCTGTGTAATTGGATATGAGCCCAAAATAGTCTTGAACAAGGAGTCTTGTAACCCTATCTTCCAGTTGCCTGTATCACACAATTAAAGTGACATAGCACCTCTATGTCACTTTAATTTAAAAAGAGTTATATCTTTTTGACAGCATTAGATATTATACCTTCAGAATTTCTCAATCTACCCACAGCCAATGTTCATGTTGCAGCTTATGTTAGAGCAGATAGCCCAATATTCAATCCATTATTTACACTTGAGCTTTCATTTTTGTGGCTTTGAAAAGACTGATTAAAAACAACACGTGCTCTTACTATAACCCCATACACACTACTGCAGTGTGAGAATGTCAGACCATCTGTGTCTGGTTAAGACTGTGAAGTTATCATCAAACATATTTATGCTGAATAGTATGATTCAAACCGTGTTTTTTTGGCAGCAGTGTGTGCAGATGTGGTAGTGTATCTGCAGGTCACAGACTGGTTTTAAAGAGCCTGAGTGGGTATGTTTGATTCAGGACCAAAGTAATCTGGAAAATATGAGTCTAACCCTCAATTAGCAGTTAATGATCCAGCATTAATGTCCAATAACCAGAGACAGAATGACTGGCGTTATGCAGAAACACCACACATCAAGGAGTGTGTGTGTGTGTGTGTGTGTGTGTGTGTGTGTGTGTGTGTGTGTGTGTGTGTGTGTGTGTGTGTGTGTGTGTGTGTGTGTGTGTGTGTGTTGGCGACCACAGAAACCACAGAAACTCTGACTCAGGCTGTTGATTGGACTCCCAACATGTACATAGATTATGGGTATGTGAAGTTACAAATGTGTCTGCAAGGTGAGGCCCCATTTGCTGAGTAAGTTAAAACATTTTTTTTATTCTTTAGACTCTTTTGGTTCGCACTTTCTCCTTGGAGCAAGAAGATCCCCGGTTCAAATCCCGGGGTGGGCCCGGGATCTTTCTGCATGGAGTTTGCATGTTCTCCCTCTGCATGCGTGGATTTTCTCCGGGCACTCCGGCTTCCTCCCACAGTCCAAAGATATGCTGAGGTTAATTGGTTACTCTAAATTGTCCGTAGGTGTGAGTGTGATTGTTAGTCTGTATATGTAGCCCTGCAACAGACTGGCGACCTGTCCAGGGTGTCCCCTGCCTTCGCTAGAGTCAGCTGGGATAGGATCCAGCACATCCCGCGACACTAGTGAGGAAAAAGCGGTGTATAGAGAATGGATGGATGGATGGATAGACTCGAGGTTATCGTGGACTTGATCCATAACATAGTCTTTAAATGAGTAAACCAGTCTTTAAATGAGTAAACCAGATTCAGTACTGGACAGACCTGAATTAGAAGTGATCCAGACTACGGTGGTCCTGAACAGACCAAAGCACAGAGATGAAAAAGACCAGGAATACAAATTTTTCTGCATTTCACAGTTCATGCACTTCATTTCAAAGGACATACTTTGATAACCTGAATCCTCTGGAATATTTGATATACTGCCATGAGACCTGCAGTCACACAGCTGAACCCGCCAGACCTAATTAGACAACTTGACTCAACTGTGGGATCTCAGTTATGATCGAGTAAGTGGACTTGTAAAGTTCTTTAGTCCAGAATATAAAAGCTAAGCTTGGCTGTCTTGGTTGAAATCCAACCTGAGAAAGGTATCAGTTTGTACCTCACGTCTGAATGTGCAGTGCAATACTTTGTACCACTTCTGTGGGGATAAATAATGTTTAAATATTGTATTAGAATATTCACATTTGTATTAGAATGTGAATATTCTAATACAAAGGGCAATAGATCTTTGCTAAAATAAAATTGTTCTATGCATTACAGTATCAGACATAAGATATAATACCTACAAATTATAATTTACATCCCTGCAACACATCTATTTACTGAGCCCTAATATTCCAATCAGTCACAACATTAAAACTGCTTCCCTAATCCTGTATAGGTCATTAAGTAATATGATATTTTGGACCCTGTCTAAGTCGCTAACATTTGTTTGCTTGCTTATTTTTCCTGCTTGCAGCACATCCATTCCAAACCCATGATTGAGTGTTCAATTGCTGCTTAAAAGGTCAAATCCAATTCAATGTCAGGTGCCACGGAAAAAGATCATCAATGTTATCTACCTCACCTAGCAGTGTGTTTTAAGCTGTTTCTCTTTGTTACATATAATTGATTCCAATGCAATCATGTTTTCTATACTGCAACATCATTTGACTGATGCTCTTTCAACTGTATCATCTCATGGCACTCTCTTCTTTAGCAATGATTTAATGACACCGAACGAAAAATTAGCAAAGCATGAAATGTGACAGATTGTACTACTCATATGTGTCCACAAAGACAGACAAAATATGCATTTGCAACCTAGTTTAAGCCTTAGTTGACTTCAAGCACAGTGCATGTCACATTTTTGGCATTTCACACAAAGAAGCTCATTTGAAGCCAACTGAGGTTGTTATACTTTAACACAGTGATTATATCTGGTTGATTTCCAGGTTTCAGTGGAGCCTTGTTTATGTTCATGTGTAGTTTTCAGGCTGGGGTCTCTCTGCGGCAGTTTCCAGATGTGATTTTATGGTTTTATTATAAACAGTGCTCAAGCACTTCTATGCTGCAAAATAGACAAGAGGAATTTTAGTTTCTACTTTCGCAGTCTGTCTATCCAACCATCTGCTATTCTTCCTTTTATCTGTCTTGCACATTGTTTCTCAGATGTCACCGTTCAGTTAGGTCAACAAAAAAATCACGTGTTGGCTTAAGAGTAGTGCTTTAACAGTTACAACAACCCACCAGTGTTGCAGCCTGCTTTAACTTGTCACTGCTTTGACTAAATGATTATTCATAATTATTCAGTTCATTCACATATAACATATATGTTTGTCAGGGCCAGTTTTAGAACGTTTTAACGAAGGTGGGAAAATAATACATGAGCAACTTGAAGGGTATGCAGGTCGTCCAGACGTTAAAGAAATGTAACATGAAGATTACAGTTTACAAGCATCTGCTCCTGTTTTAGAAATCATTGTCTTTTTTGCATGATGGTGACAGAAATAAATGTATTAAACAAACAATGGCCAAAAGTCAAAGTAACACAACACTTTGTTTCAATCCAGTCACAAGTTAGACCCATCTATGTGTTTGAGCACATAATTTTTCTAAAACATTGAGATTGTTTGTTCTTTTATCTAACTGAATAAATAAAGTAAACCGGTAAACATTTTATTGACTGGCCAGCAAATGTTTTAATAAATAGTTACAACTGGGAAATATTACAGATATACACTGCCACTCACAAGTTTGGGGTCACCAAGACAATTTCATGTTTTCCATGAAAACTCACTTTTATTCATGTGCTAAAAGAACTGCCCAAGCGTTTTCTAATAATTAATTAGCCTCTGAACCATTAGATCATAGGAGTGATGGTTGCTTGAAATGTATCCGTATGTAGATATTCCTTTAAAAATCTGTCGTTTCCTGATGGAATAGTAATTTAGCACATTAACAATGTCTAGACTACATTTCTAATTAATTTAATCTTATCTTCATTGAAAAAAAAAATTTTTTTCCTTAAAAAATAAGGACATTTCTAAGTGACCTCAAACTTTTGAATGGCATTGTATCTAACTTAGTGCTAAATGATACTGAAACCAAAAGATGAATAAAATGTACAGCACATGCCTGACAATATCCATAATACAAGATAATAAAACTGTAATTTTCCTGACAAGTGTTTTATAGTTGATACAAGACAACATTTCTAACCCTCACAGTGTAAACTCAGCAGCCATCCATCTGATTTAAAGTGTTCAATGTTTTTTAGTCAAGCCCAAGCCTTAAATTGGGTCATCATCAATGCTAGCAGAATGTCACCATCACCAGGAGCTATGTAAATACTGATACAAATCTGTTTCTATTTATGGTTTGATGAGGTAGAATTTTTTTAATAAGACAAAATATGCATACCTTTCCCTTCTCCATTAGCTGTGTTGAGGATGAAGATCTCCAGAAAGATTATTTCCCCATCTCTTGGTGTTTTGAACCTCGGAAGCCTCAGAAAATTGTATTCATCTGCTGAACTCAATTACTTGTCTCTGTCTCCTAGTCTAAACTCCCCTGGGTGTTATTGGGGCAGAGGTGCCCCACTATTGTTGGTTTGGCCCCTCCTTACCAATCAACAGGAAACTCATTTACCAAACAGCAAAAAAGGCTCCAGATTGTATACAGATCAGAACACATTTTAGGCCCTATTAAATAGTGTATGTGGATTACAATTCCTGTAACTGGTGGTAGTAAACTAACATAAAAATATTTTTGACTTTGTAAAACTTAAAGTGTTGGCTGAAGTAATTGTTCTAAATCAGGGGTTGGCAGCCCACGGCTCTGGAGCCGCATGCGGCTCTTTCAGCCCTCTGTTGTGGCTTCCTGTAACTGTGGAAAATAAATTGTTCTGCCTTTCAGGCGCGTTTCAATGCATTTTAATATAGAGAGTTTTACTGTGAAATTACCGCTCTTATTTTGACGTGTCACTCCACCAGATGTGCTGCGATTTTCCCCTGGGACATGAGAGCGCAAAGTTGATGCAGAGAAGATGGAGAAGCAACGCCTGTAGTTTCACATCGTTTTGTACTCAAGAATGGCAAGCCTGTATATTAAAGCTCCAGTCCAAGAAAGACACGTCTTGTCTTTGAGTCAAAAGTACTCATGTGTACTATGGTAAACTACGGATAATTGTCTTGCTCAGTATCTACTCTTTGATAAGGTAATACACATTACTGGCAAGAACATGTCCAGCATCCAGGCAGCAGGTCAGAGAGACAGAGGAGTGTCATCTTGGAAAAAAGGGCAGCGACTTACCGGAGAAAAGTTACTAGCTTAAGATAAATAGATTTTACAAGTTAAATAGACATTCGCAAAATATTGATTTCCAGCTAACATTACGTAACATATGAGGTCCAGGACCAAAAATGACATTAACCAGGTAAGATAAGTATTAGAGGTAGGACACAATTAAAAAAATGAATCTGTTATGGGTTTTTGAAGGAGCTCAGGCGCAGGGAGTGACAGACGAGGAATCAGATGTTAGTGAGATTTATTTCCTACACAAGGAAACTACAAGCCCCAAGCAGGGGAATACAACCGGAAATCGGCGAAGATGAACGTAAAAATATTTTCAAACAAAATAGCGCAGTCTAGTAGCCTAGCCGCGCTAGACAACCCACGGCAACGAATTTAATTCTCTGCCAGGGTGGGTCTAGTTACCCTCCATAAGGCTCGAGGCTGGATTCTCCTAAAACTGGCCAGACCAATCACCATGAAGTGTAGAGTCAGAAGGCGGGCGTAACGAAGTGACGACAGAGGCGTGACGATTCTGACAGAAACAACCAGTGCACAATAAACAGTTATCTTTCGACTCGGCTTTGGCCACAGCCCTTAAAGATTTGAAGCTAAAATTCAACTTGAAAGATAAACAAAGGATGGCACTTAAGTGTTTCATTGAGAAGAAAGACGTATTTGGACTTATGCTGACGGGATATGGCAAATCCTTAATATACCAGTTGGCTCCGCTGGTTGGGAAGCTAATGGGACTTAGCCACAATCCGCCGGTGCTCTCGGAACTACGTCAGCCTATTCGTTGCGTTGATTGGTTGTATACCTACCCAATTGCTGCAGAGGGATTTGATAGACAACCTTTTAGCCCGCCTCCCTCCCTGTCGAGCTTCCCTAGATCCTTGTGCCGTCAGAAACATGGGTATAGCATGGCTAGGCTAGCAGTCTAGAGGATCGGAGGACGAGTTCTCCGCAACTTAAATTCTCTATCACAAGAATACTCAAAACGAGGTTAAACCTTTAACTGAAGTCTAACTGCAATTTCGAAACCAACCAAGTACTAATTCTAACTTTAGGCAAAACAACTCAACTAGTTGCTAATATATAGCAACACACAAACTAGGATGCTCGGACTGGGTTCCAGCGTGATGGAGTGTGTTGCAGCTGCCCGGCGGTCCGAATTGAAGGAGAGTGGCCACAGGTGAGTGGCAGGGACGCCGGGTGACAGGAATGACGCTGGTGAGTATCCTCGAGTGGAAGATGGACAGAGTGGCATGGTAGAGATCCGTGATGAGAGGCGAAATGGAGCGGCTGGACCGAGAACTGAGGCGAAAAGAGCAGAGAACTGAGTTACAACAAGTACTAATGTTAGCAGTAGCAAGAGTCACCAACTGTGTGACATTACAGGAGGTGTTACAATCCGGCACAGAGGAGTGGGTGGCATCTGCTTATAAAGTGAGGGACGAAGGTGATTGATTGTTGCCAGCTTGCTCCTGCGTCATCAGATCATTTTGTGAAACGAGGAACACCTGTTTCCATTCTTGTCTGCCGGGCCAATCTAGGGAGAAAGAGAAAGGTAGAGAGGGAGAGGGAGAGAGAAAAGGGTGACACTAACTAGGCCCAGCTGCCGCTGGCCTGACAGAATCTATCTAATTAGAGGCTTTGTAATTAATTCATCACGACTGATTGACAAGGGCATAGAGGTAAAAAAGTGATATATGCAGTGTCGTCTTCATTTTAAATGCCAAAAGGATTTTGCGGCTCCAGGTGTTTTCTTTTCTGTGGGAAACGAGTCGAAATGACTCTTTGAGTGTTAAAGGTTGCCAACCCCTGTTCTAAATGCTGAATGCGCTACCACTTGTGACAGGGATGTGCCTGTATCAGCTACACATTCAAGTAGCACTGAATATGTATCTATGCTATATCCTGTGAATAAATAAAGAAGGTTTGCAGCCATGCTAATAATTCACCAGACTGTATTTTGGCATAGATCGTTACACATAAATGACTCATTGGCTGTTCCTATTTATTGCAGTGAGGCATCAATGCATCTGTGAAAATGATCACAACTCACTGGAATTTCCACCAGATTTCCTATTGTTTGCTGTAAATACCAAATTAAACACAACGGTACAAAACATTCGGTTAAATTAAAACAGTGAATTTCGATGTAATATATTATCCTTTGTGAATGCTGACTCTCTACATACTATTTTCTCATATTTTGTGATGCATTGTAAAATGGATTCCATTGTATTTTATTTATTCAGAAGTTTTAGTATGTGATCAAGACTAGATACAGTTACAACACCTACTAAAATTCAAAGATTGTTTACAATTTTTTCAGGCTTCACAATTCTACATAAAGCTCGGTGGTTAGCAATGTTGCTAGAAGTAGCTAGGAGATTCCCGGTATGCGGCCTGGAATTTGCATGTTCTCCTTGTGCATGGGTTTTCTTCAGGTTCTCTAGCTTCCTCCCACGGTCCAAAAATATGTAGAGGTTAATTAATGGTTCTAAATTGTCTGTAGATGTGTTTGTGAGTGTAATTGTTTTTCTCTATGTGTAGCCCTGTGGTAGACTGATGAACTGTCCAGGGACTCCCTGCCTTCACTCTAAGTCAGCTGCGATGGACTCCAGCCCCCCTGCGACTCTAATGAGGATTAAGCAGTGTATAGATAATAATCGATGGACAATTCTGTAATGACCCTGAAGCAATATTTCTTCTTCTATCTTCTGCAGACTGAGAGTCATCTTTTTAGCCGGTATTTTGCTTTATCCACAGAAATTCATGGTGCTATCCCACCTCTGTTCTTCACTGTCAGGATTCTGCATTCACTGTGGTGGTACTGGACAAGTTCATTAACCTTGCCAGCAAGTTGATTTCTCGCAATATTTGTGAGTTCACAAATCTCTCAAGAAACCATCTTGCTCCGCTCCTGCCTTCACTTTTCGTACAGCACCAAGTTGGTTCGGGCCAATCACGCAGCAGTATTCGTGTGTGGGGCGGGATATCCGGGTGTGACGACAACACCAAGCGCCAGTAGATCAAAACAAACATGGCAACGGAGGACAACGATCGTGTAGATGCTGCTATTAAGTCAGTTTTAGCTGAATCTCCTATCGCTTCTTTGAAGGAAGAACAACGAGAGGCGCTTTGCGCATTTCTGGATGGTAAATATGTTTGTGCTTTTTTACCTACGGGTTTTGATAAGAGTTTAATCTACCAATTGGCTCCGCTCATTGTGAAGATTCCGCGATTGGCTAAAAACAAACCTGTCAGAGGTGGGACATACTGTTGCATTGTCCAATCCGTGCCTCTTTCCTCTTCGGAGGAAAGAGGCACGGATTGGACAATGGAGCGGTCCAATTGGACAATGGAGCGGTCCCAGATTGATATTGTGGAGTGCTGTCAAGTAGTACACAATTATTAATCTAGCTATTGCCAGGTTACAAGTTCATGCTAAACTTGCTGAACTCCATCTGTACCAAAAAAATAACAATTAGCTTGGACTCATCTCACCAAAGAATATGCTCTCACTTTTCATCATGCTTCTTTTTATATCATTTAATAAATGTCACTCAGTTCAGTGTCAAACAGTAAACAAGAGTTTTCGTGTTGAATGTCATCCATAGAGGTGGATACACCACCCTTGGCACTGTCTGAACTGTCACACAAAGCTTGATTTCCACAGATACCTCTTTGATAGTCTAAAGCACTTGTTCATCTGGTTTTCAAACCTGGATTGTGCAAGGTGGGCACTGTTCATTGCGTCATTTTAAAAAAATAACAAATGTGGCTTTGATTAGTGGTGCTATGGCCCTTTTATACCGCTTATTAATGGCCAGAGCGCAGGGTCAGCAACACTATGGTGCTACTGGAGTAGATAGGGTTAAGGGCCTCGCTCAAGGGCAACTTGCCAGCATCTTCAGTGGCAGCGGTCTGATTCCTGACAATGGACAAGGTACTCCATTGTTCTTCTCCCCCATTTGTATCTATCCAGCTGAGAAAACATGTGGAGGTTTATAATGACTCTCTGTACAATCCCAGCACAACAGAAATGTCCAGAAACAACAGTCTGAAGCTACACAAACAGACAAACTTGGCACCAAAGTTTACTCTGTATCACATTTCCCAACAGTCGTCATGCAGTATCACATGAACGTGACCCGGGAGTAGCCCATATTAGCTAAATATTAGCTTACATGAGATTAAATCACAGCACATTCCTTCAACCGTGGCACTTCCTGGAGAAACAACTGAACAGCTTTACCTGCTGTTGTTCGATATTGTTTTACGTCTCCTCCCTGAATCAACACATCTCAGCTTACTGTGGCCTGACATTTTTCTGTATAATACATATGGTGTGTGCTACGGGTGCTAGTAAGATACCACAGTTCATGAAGTGGCCTATTCTCATTCCACCTAAAAGTGCAGAGCAGATTTTAGCTGTGGCATAATTGCTTCCAAAGTCACTGTCACAGTCAGCGACTGCATCTTTCCATTGTTTTTTTTTTGGAAATTTTTATTTTAAAATATTGAGAAGACAAATGGATACATTGCAATTACCCATCAGTTACAGATCCAGTCTGTAGTCGGTTCACAAATGACCCTTCTCAACATTTAAAAAAAAAAAAAAAACATACAACTGTAAAAATAAACAAAAAAACAACAAAAAACATTGAACATTGGATGCAATATAACACAACAGAAAATGACTAAGAGCTTTCTTCTCATCATAAATTAATAAGTATTTAAATTAAAGGTTGATGCTACGGGTACGGACCCGTACCCGTAGCATCTGTACTAGAGGTACGGACCCGTTAAGGTCACTGAAGAGCTGGCGCCAGTTAACTACTATTTGCTGCACATTACAGGCAGTTTATATGAATGACTTTGACGGCGAACATTGTATAATTTATCCAACAATACACCATCTCCTCTCACACTTTAGACATTGCAGTTTTTACGCTTTTAGACGCCGTGTCTAAATTGTTTGAAGTCCAGTTCCTATTCATTAGTTTACCGCGTTCAGTGGTGGAAGTGGCTGACGAACTCCATTGCAAATGTTCCCATTTAATTTCGGACGCTAATTTACAAGATAAAGTTAAGGATGTCGAATATGAAACAAACACTCGTGAATGGTGAGGAGCAGCTCTTTAATTCGGCATGAATTAAAAAAAAACACAAACTCGATTTACTGTGATATTGTGAGATTTCTTTGTGGTTATGTAACTTAGCCATTCAACAGAGTCCGCTAACATTAAAGTGACTGACGTGCAGGGTCTGTGTTGACAGACGTAGAAAATACGTCAGGGTTTTGTTTAGGTTGTTAATATGTAATAGTCTGTCGCTACTTTTGAAGGTAAAAAAATACTTGTATTTTGCTGGCTGTTAGTTCCGCCATTTGCTTTGTTTGCTGTTTGTGCTTTATTAAAACAGGGTCACGTGAATAAAAATTTTTGCTATTTTTAATAGTAGTGCTGATTTCAACCCCCAAATCGCTGTCCGTGAAAAAGTCAGATAATGATATTTATAAGACATTATGCATGATAGAAAAGAGAACAGCAGATGACTGACATGACAGGCTCGGCACGCAGATTCACCTCGAATCACGGAAGCGCCTTCATCACTCGGATTACCAAGCCGGCTCATTAATATTTATGTACGTCAGATTACCAGCCAATCACAAAGCGCGTTGATCAGCCGGCTCATTAATATTCATGTACGTCTCGTTAATATTTATGGTAAGGGAAAGTGCCGTATCCGTAGGCCACAGGCTACGGGTACGGGTCCGTATCTGTAGACACTACCTAAATTAAATGAAATAAAACAATTCCCCAGTGAAGATATTAACCCCTCTCCTTACATGTCCTGTACATTCAGGGTTGCTACATGCTGCATTTGGTTTGCTGAAACATATGTTATCCATTTTGACCATAGCTTTGAAAATGTTATCTGTAAGTGGAGTGAAAAAGTCAACCTTTCCATCTGATATATTTTGTTGACAATATCTGCCCATTGTCCTATACTGGGTGGTTCAGGGAGGAGCCAGCATCTGGTAATGGCCTTTTTACAAGCAGTTAAAAGAATTCTACACAAATATGTATTGTCTGGGTGCATTTTAGTCATTCCCATAATAAATGTATTACATTCAAAAAGCAATGTATCATTCAATATAGATTCCATAATTTTGTGTATATCCTTCCAGAATTGTATTAGTTTTGGACAGCCCCAGAATATGTGCCAATGATTGGCGTCTTCACTCCCGCACAGCCTCCAGCACTTATAGTGGGGCGGCTTAGCTCCAAATAACAGGTGGATTGTGCATTTTCCCTTAAAAGCATGAAACTTGGCACGTGGTTAGAGTAACACAAAACACAAATTTTTAGCCCAGAGGCCACCGGAAATTGCACCCCCTGAGGCGGCCATCTTGGATTTAAAGATGGACACCGTTCCGTACCTATTTTGTTGGATATCTCCTCAAACAGTAGATATTTTGAGGCATTTGGAATGCCTCTACCCATATTTAAAGGGTCTAGGAATCTAGTGGTGGCATACAAATTGTTAAAATTTGTGGTCGCCATCTTGAAATCCAAGATAGCCGCTATCCTCAGCCAGTTTTGCTGAATAGCTCTGTAACTAGTCCGGTAATCGAGATTAGTTGAAATGTCTATGCCCACATTTTAAAGGAGTAAAAATCAAATGGTTTCATAAAATGTTTGAAATGATTGCTGCTATCCTATTCAATCTAATAGAAAAACCTCACTACCCCACATTTCCTAGGGCTCAAAATCAATGGTCACACAACATCCTCGCAGTTGTATTATAAAGTCAACGTAGACGCCATCCAAGTTCATAAACATTAACTCAAGAAGGAGAGAAGGAATGACTGGCAGCTTATCATCTGTCGGCTTCTCTAGTCCCTGTCGCATTCCCCATCACAAGAACACAGCGATGTACATGGAAGTTGTCAAGTAAGATGCAGATGTTGAGGTCTCAGAAAGCACTCAGGCTCATTATGGCCCTAAGGTAACAAAGGTTTTGAAGCAGACACATAAAGAAACATTATAAGTTAACCACATAATTATGCTTGCTGAAAAGTATATATTCTAGAATGTTGATTTGATTTGATTAAAGTGATGATTTAGATGATTTATTATGTTTAGACTGAGAAGAATGATTTAAGAAGTGATTCTGTGTAAAGTAATCCTTGTTTAGGTTCTGTATGTGTGTACAGGCCTGACAGGCTCTGTGTGTGTAGCCTTAAAAAAGCAGAAGTGCAGAGAGCAACAATCACCATGACTCGGCAGCCACAGTGACACAGCAACCTCCTCAGAAAAAGGGGAAGTTTGGGAAAACCCAGAAGGATCTGTTGAAATGTGTGTGTGTTAAATGTATTTGCTGTAAAACACATGATTCTATGCAACTGTTGTGTGTGTAACAGGAAAAAGGTTGTGTCTTGAACCTATGAGTCAAGGATATGGGCGTACCAAAAGGTAGAATTGTGTGTGGAACGGTGTATGTGTTAGTAGAAGCGGAGAGAGAGTATAAAAATGGGAGAGCAGAGACATTATACGGGAGATGTTCGCCGGAGCTGCCAGAAGAGCTGCAAAGGGAACTTGGCCGGAGTTCTGAAGAATCTTCACCTTCCTCTATTGCCCTAGAGACGGGAAGACTACGCGGGACTTAGGCTCCAGAGATCGCCGAGGACATCGTTGGAAGCAAAGTCTTTTTCTGACTTTGTTCAACAAGCGAGGACCACACTCTGCCAAACGGAGAGTCCTAAGAGGTTCTGCAGTTATCCAGAAGAAACCAATAGAGGGAAGAACCGACTACACCCGAAGAGGCAAAGGAGGCAACAGCACTGGGCTGTTCCCCTCCCCGGGGCTGGGAGATCCAGTGTCCCACCATAGCCTGAACAGACGAGGGTTCTCCATCACCACCATCCCACAGAGAAGACAGCTGGGGCGTAAGCACTAACGTTCCAGCCGATTCCAAAGATAACTGCCAGACCACGATTGGCTTACGGGATTCCTCCGCTCCCCCTGCTGAGGGAAAAGATCCTTTTGTCCGCCAAGAAGACATCGTACTGAGTCCTCTGGACAACTGGACAACTACTCCCAGACGCAAGTCAAGACCGAGTGATACGGTAGTGGCCACGCTGTTCGCTCTCTCTCCTAAATTTAATAATTAGAGAAGATTGTCAGGTACGCTCAATTTAGTTACTTTAGTATAATTTTTAATCAGAAATAATTAATTGTTTAATCATGAATTGATGCTGTGCCCTTGCTAAATTTGCTTAATAAAACGCTTTATTGCATTTAAAGAGAAGCCTAATGAAATTATTATAAACCACTAAAAATCTGCATAGTGGTAAAAAGTTAAGTTGATTGTGTGCATTCAATCCAATGGTTCTTAAAGGTTACTTAGTCCAAGTTAAGAGTGTTTAAACATTACCCCTGAGGTTATTTTTTTCCAAACCTCTAAAACGAACCCAGGAATAGCACCAAGTGCATGCAAGTCCTTAGAGAGAAGCTGACCGATAACGAACATGATTGATAGATCAATTCTACTACTTAGAAAGGCTGCTTAGTGAGATAGCATTTATCAGATAAGAGGGGTGAGACGTTCGGATGCAAGGCAGTCAGAACCTGGGCGAGTGTCTCTCGACTCCAGCTTAATTATTCTGCTGAAACCTGTTAGGTGAAGTACTAATAGGCAGATAGAATCTAACCCATTAAACGGAGAGCTGGACCAGACTTAACCTGAAGTAAGGGTTAAGAAAGGCTAGACTGGCGAACAAAGTGCAGACTTTTTACACTTGCACCGACCAGTACATCGTTTTGTGCATCCACACCGGACAAGTTCATTGCAGATCTTTGCAGCTTCAGGAAGTGTTGTCCAAATCGGTTTGAACTGACCTTCAGGTGTCTTTTCCCAACCCCACTCACTTGGACACGGAAACTGAGGCTGTGCTTGAAATACCTGACCCCAGCATAAGGATCCTTGGTACACTGCACGTCTAACAAGCTGCACCAGAGCGTCATGTGTTGGCGGAATCGATTCTAGAGGTCTTCCTTTCTTTGCAAACAGTTTCCTTCGTGCTGTATTAATTTCGTTGCAGTTACTTGTGCGATCATACATGAGAATGACGAATCATGCAATGATACTCATACAGGACTCTGGTATATCTGTCTGTTCACAGTTAACCTCAGATAGTGCAGTCGTGAGCTCTGGGAACAACTTCCCACACAGCCCATGCAGTTCGCTTACCATGCCCGGCAAATGCTGACACAGTATCACATCCTGTCAATTCATGAAACATGGGGAGGACTTCGCATTTCTCAGGCCCGAAAGCAGTGGCTATGTCATGTGCAGAGATGAATCGAGAGTTCTTCCCTGTTCCGAAGGCTAACCATATGCCCACATTTTAAAGGATGCAAAGGATGCAGAGTTCCCATTTTATGACAGTTGTTTTTTCAGGATGTGGTTCAGATGGATCCACCAATTTCATGCGCTTTGCCATCTCAAGCTGCAGATGAAGGGGCTTTAGTAGCTTTTATCAACATCGATATTGTCCTGAAATGACAAAATGCACTGGTAGTTATTTGTTAGTAGGCTACGATGACCTAAGTAAACAAATTGCCTGAAAAGATGAGAAAAGATGTTCTGTGTTAATTTCCTAGTTTGAAGAATCACTGGTGGATGGCTAAAATGACAAAATGCAAACAGTTAGTTTGATGTCTTTGGTGTGTGAGAACATAAATTATCTGTATATTTTTGTTTCAGCAAATCGCATCTGGATAGCGGCCATCTTGAATTTGAAGACGGCAGCCACATATTAGTATTGTACATTAAAGTTTCAATGGCACAACTGGGTTGTAAAACTCTTAAAAGACGGGCAATAATTGACCAATTAGTTACGGATATAATGAACAAGATCACGTATGGATGACAGCCATCTTAGATTTCAAGATGGCAGCCAAACATTCCAAACATTTTTATGTCGCCATTAGATTCCTAGACCCTAAAAATATGGGTATGGCGTTCCAACTGCCTCGATATCTCTCCTAGTTCAGGAGATAGTCCACAAAACATTTACGCAATAGCGGCTATTTTGAAATTCAAGATGGCCGCCACACAGGGCGCAATTTCCGGTGGCCCCTGGACTAAAAATCCATATTTTGTGATACTCTAACCATGTCCAAAGTTTCATGCTTTAAAGGGAAAGTGCACAATTGGTTCGCTAAGCCGCTCCTCCTCGGCTCCTCCCCGGTACAATGCATCTTTTGTTTGGGAGTGACAAAAAATCTAATCAGACATTTCCAATTGAATTCTCTCCATGAGTGTGAATTTGTACATTTCCATACACATGTCCAGCAACTCCGCCAGTCTTCATCGGTTATTATAGGGGTGCCTTCTTTTTTCCCATTTAATTTTGACATACTGTGTTGAGTATGGCTTTTTACTAATAAACCCTTTATATAACCTAGAAATTACACCTTTTTTCAATTTTGCAGAGTATGAATTTAGTATTTCACTGACTACGGGTTCCTGCACATCCAGAGGAAAGGTTATCTTCTGATTAATATAGTGACGCAATTGTAAATATCTATAGAAATCGTGATTTTCTAGATTGTAACTGTTTTTGAGAGTTTGAAACTTCTTTATCACTCCTTTGTCCATTAATGAGTAATATGTTGTTATACCCTTAGGTATCCAATTTCGAAATCCGGTGTCAATTTGGTTGGGCTTAAAATCCGGATCATATGCACACCATCTCACAATCTTCAATTTGTATTCATCTTTAGCATTTGACCAAGATATTAATGATGACTTTAGCCATGGATTTTCAAGCTCATTAAGGATTTTTCCTAAATCTTTATTTTCCAATATCGCTGGTATTGAGGGGTTCGAAATAATACTCAATTCAATATCCTTCCACCGAGCTTGATACTTAGGGTTACACAGGTTTATTATGGGTTTTATTTGTGCTGAATAAAAATAGTCTTTTAGATTTGGTACTGCCATTCCTCCTTTTTCTTTGCAGAGTTGTAACGTTTTGAATCTCACTCGTGGTTTTTTCTCCAACCATATGTACCTAGACATTATTTTTTCCCATTCCAAAAACTGTTTTTGGTAGCACTTTATAATAACTATACACTATTAAGCATTAGTTAAGCATTGGTTAAGCATAATTTCAGCATTAGTTAATCCTTAAATCCTCATGAACTCATCATGAATTCACCATTAGTAATGCATTACAAAGCATTAGTAAAGACAGTTTTAAATGTTCAACCAACACATTATTAAGCATTAGTTAAACATTAGTAAAGTGCTTAATTCATCGTTAACTCATCATTTGTAACTAATTAGTTATACGTGCATAATTAATCATGAATTCATGATCTGTATGACATTTATTATGCATTACTAAGCACTTAATAAATCCGGTTAAAAATGTTTTGCTGCTCATTGATAATCTCAGATGTTAATACTTTATAAAGGGTTAGCAACTGTGTTAGTATATGATTTACAAACACATATTCATCCTCAATGAATAACTTATTAATGCGGTTACTACTCATTAGTTAAGTATATTCCGTGAGCCCATCTAAAGTGAGGACTATCTATGCTTTATAAAGCATTTATAAAGGACACAGAAGCAAAGATATACAAAGTGTCAGTTTTATTGGTCCCAAACAATACAAGCTCTTTTAAATACACACTTTAAACAAATACAATCTATAAAATTTCAAGTAAACTTGACAAACATCTTCAAATAACAACAGTCTGTGATCGTATAAAATAGAAAAATAAAATACAAGCTCTTTTAAATACACACTTTGCAATCCTTAACATTTCAAGTAAACTGGTGAACTATCTCTTCAGGGCACACACACCAGAGGTAAGTGGCTGCCTGATTCTGGGATTCCGCCAGTGCATTTCAATGGTGTGCCCTTGAAGTGCACAAAGTGCTTTACAGTAAAACAAATATACCGTTTTCAAATATTGCAAGATAACACTAGATAATTTCTGCAACCTGTTTGCCTCTACGATCAGCTGCCATCTTCCCAGCGTGATATGGCTCTCTCTCTCCGACTTCCGCATTTCAGAAAAATTAAAAAAAACCCGCGCGGTCTCGCTCTCCAGAACCGCGGAGGAGGCTGGGACTTGTAGGACTGTGGGACTCTGGGATTTTGGAGCATGCGCACTAGCATTTTTGACGGTAAGAGCATGCGCAGTAGCGTCCTACACGTCCCAGAGTCCTACAAGTCCCAGCCTCCTCCGCGGTTCTGGAGAACGAGACCGCGCGGTTTTTATTTTTTATTTTTCTGAAATGCGGAAGTCGGAGAGAGAGCCATATCACGCTGGGGAGATGGCAGCTGATCGTAGAGGCAAACAGGTTGCAGAAATTATCTAGTGTTATCTTGCAATATTTGAAAACGGTGTATTTGTTTTACTGTAAAGCACTTTGTGCACTTCAAGGGCACACCATTGAAATGCACTGGCGGAATCCCAGAATCAGGCAGCCACTTACCTCTGGTGTGTGTGCCCTGAAGAGATAGTTCACCAGTTTACTTGAAATGTTAAGGATTGCAAAGTGTGTATTTAAAAGAGCTTGTATTTTATTTTTCTATTTTATACGATCACAGACTGTTGTTATTTGAAGATGTTTGTCAAGTTTACTTGAAATTTTATAGATTATATTTGTTTAAAGTGTGTATTTAAAAGAGCTTGTATTGTTTGGGACCAATAAAACTGACACTTTGTATATCTTTGCTTCTGTGTCCTTTATAAATGCTTTATAAAGCATAGATAGTCCTCACTTTAGATGGGCTCACGGAATATACTTAACTAATGAGTAGTAACCGCATTAATAAGTTATTCATTGAGGATGAATATGTGTTTGTAAATCATATACTAACACAGTTGCTAACCCTTTATAAAGTATTAACATCTGAGATTATCAATGAGCAACAAAACATTTTTAACCGGATTTATTAAGTGCTTAGTAATGCATAATAAATGTCATACAGATCATGAATTCATGATTAATTATGCACGTATAACTAATTAGTTACAAATGATGAGTTAACGATGAATTAAGCACTTTACTAATGTTTAACTAATGCTTAATAATGTGTTGGTTGAACATTTAAAACTGTCTTTACTAATGCTTTGTAATGCATTACTAATGGTGAATTCATGATGAGTTCATGAGGATTTAAGGATTAACTAATGCTGAAATTATGCTTAACCAATGCTTAACTAATGCTTAATAGTGTATAGTTATTATAAAGTGCTACCCTGTTTTTTTGTCATCTTAACAGGGAGAGCCTGAAACAGAAAAAGAAATCTTGGTAGTATGTTCATTTTCACTGATTCAGTTCTTTGAATCAGGCTCAAAAAGGGGATGGCAGTCCATCTCTGAATATCTTGTTTGATTTTTATGAGAAGATCATTGTAATTATGTTTGACTATAGTTGAAGTATCCGTTGGAATGACAACTCCCAAATATTTCAAAGAGGTGAGGTCCCATTTTAAATTCAATTGTTTTTGTAAAGTTGATGGTGGATCATAATTATTTGAGTTTTACTCACATTCAATTTATATCCTGAAAAACTGCCAAAGGTGTTCAGGCATTTAACCCTTTAAGCTGCAGTCAATTCCAGCCGTTTTCAGTACAAAAAAATCGCTAATATTCTATTTTTAAATTAAAAAAATTACGAAAAATACGGGGAATATTGGACGCGCATCATGAGATGCATTTCCTTGAAAACGACCGATTCGTGGATTTTATACCGACTTCAGGACATGTTTTGGACAAAATAGTTTACTGGCTTGTGTCGTCTGGATGTAAAAGGTTGGATTATGGCCGTTTTTTTGTGGAATCTTTTTTTCTGTGTGTAATAATGAACCCGGAAATGTGAGTCGCGCTGTGTGCGTTGAAGCCGTGTACAGAGAACGGATGGATGAATATTCGTTTTTGTCGGACAAATGTGTTTTTCTCACCCGCTGTGGTAATCGCATCTGAAAGTGGTTTATACCGGCGGATTCATGAGAATCTAAGCTTTCCATCGGCGTATAGTGTTTGTATAATCGCGTTTGCAGCCGTCGGACATTCTTGAAATTCCTATGCAAATTAGTAGGTGTACCGCCGGCGGTACACCTACTACACACTGAAGCGCAAAGGGTTAAACAACTCCGGCAGTGATTTATTTGGTTCGCTTAAATATATTAAGACATCATCTGCATATAATGCCACCTTATAAATGTCTTCACAAAAAGCGATGCCCTGTACTTCATCTGTTTGTCTTATTATCTGTGCCAGAGGCTCTATATAAAGAGAGAACAAAAGAGGTGATAGCCCACAACTTTGTCTAGTTCCACGTTCTAATTCAATCATGTTTGATAGGTTACCGTTTATTTTTATTCGAGAAGTTGGTTTTGTGTATAACGTTACAATAGTCTCAATAAAATGATCATGGAAACCATATTTCTCTAAGACTTTATATAGAAAGCTCCATCTCACAGAGTCAAAGGCCTTCTCGGCATCAAGACTAACAAGAGCTGCCTCCATCTTATGCTTTTTGATGTGGTTCATTATGTGAAGAGTGCGTCTTATATTATCATGTGTTTGTCTCTGTGAGATGAAGCCCGTTTGATCAGTGTTAATGAGCGTGGGTTCAATATGTTCCAGTCTCTTAGCCAGGATTGATGTGAATATTTTACAGTCAATGTTGCGAACAGAGATGGGTCTAAAAGAGCTACAGTTAAGTGAATCCTCCCCTCCTTTTGGGATTACTGAGATTGTGGCTTGTTTCCATGTTAGTGGAATTTTCCCCTTTTTTAATGCCAGATTTAAAATTTTTAATAAGAATGGTGATAACTCATTTCTTAGTTTGTTTATACCATTCGGCAGTAAAGCCGTCTGGGCCAGGTGATTTGTTTACCTATAGTTTTGATTAGGGCTGGGCGATAAATCGAATTAATTCAATTAATTCGCATTTTTAAAACCCGACGATTTGAAAATTTGTGAAATCGTAAAATCGAGGCGAGCTTCAATATATAACAATACAGATTCTTCTTCTGCCTTTCACGACTTGTGCACTGGCGTTTGCTTCTGCCTCTCATCTCCTTCCGCCAAAACACTCACACCCCCATCAGACACAACAGCAGACGAAGAGTTGGTCGCGAGAAAAGGGCCTCATGTTACATCGATTAAATGGAATTGGTTCGGCTTTGACAAGACTGACAGAGCAAACTACAGTCATGTGCAAGGTTTGCAAAAGTACTGTGAAAACGAAGAGTAGCAGCACAACTAACCTCTTTCAGCACCTCCGGCAGAGGCATCCTAAAGAATGGGAAAAGTGCTCGCAGCTACGGGAGTGCGGCATAGGATCAATATGGGTCGCTACACTTAATAGTCAAATAAAAGCTGATTCCGTATTTGAAGGAACGGGTGGCAACCCTATGCCGCACTCCCGTAGCTGCGGGCACTTTTCCCATATTGATTCAATACGGGACGCTAATTGTTCCGTATTTTCATAAATGTCCCATACACGTCTGTCACACACGCATCAAAACTGCATAATAAACAAAATAAAACACAGGAAATATTAAGGGCAGCCAGTTTCATCTTCCTTAGACCTATGTAGCGAGGACCCAGTGTGAGGTCCAGCGGGTCTGTTTGCCAGTTCTGCCACGGGTTTCCTGGTTACAGATGCTGCTGCTGCTGCTGCTGCTGCTGCTGCTGCTGCTGCTGCTCCTGCGTGTTTAAAAATGTCTACACCCGAAACTCCACCACGTCCAAAGAAACAAAAACGTTTTCAAAAGCACAGGCGTGAGTGGGAAGACTGGAACCCTGGCAATAGGTACAGGGCAAACTGGGGTTTCTGTTGCTCATAGACTAGCTGAAGTAAGGCAGCATCAGGAGACCAACATGTAAGAAACATGAAAACAGATAGAACCCAACCAGCAGGTCACAGTTTATCATCATCTAATCATCTCCTGAAGTCCCTTTGGTAAGAGACATCAGTTGTTAGAGTTGAACTTGTAAATACATTTATCATAATCAAGCAATAGGGCATTAACTGACTGTACATAGTGTTTTTATATGATAATTTTCATAAAATACACATACACTTCTTCCTTTCCTAGCTCCCACATATCCTTGTACTTTTTTTCTCTCTCTCTCTCTCAGCTCCTCATACACACACACTCGCTTGCTTCTCACACACACACACACACACACACACACACACACACACACACACACACACACACACACACACACACACACACACACACACACACACACACACACACACATACCCACTTGTGTAATTTGAGCTATTTCTTTATCTTGTCAGCTATGTACCCACTTGCTTCTGTATAAATAAACCATGTATTGGGACAGCCCTTTGTAGCTGGCACTACCCTTGCAAGTAAACTACTGGTCTCCGTGTGTTTTTCTGGTCTGGTGAAGATCTTCTTATGTTACGTGAGAGCTCTTAATGGAGTTTCTCCCTGACATATACAGTACACACAGTAAAACAGGAGCTGAGCTCATTCACGTATGATTATGTGAATAATGATGATGATGATGATGATGATAATAATAATAATCACTCCACCACCCCTATTGACCTGTAGGAGTCAGGTCAGAGGAGCAGAGAGAGTGAGAGAGGAGAAACCTCTACTGGAAAGGTGACTCTAAGGGATTTTACAGGAGAGAGTCATTTGTGATGCAGACAGTCTTGGATTTTTATGGAACTTGATATGAATATGAAACATTTCAGTCCAGGTGCACCATATAAGACTTATTTAACTTGAGCTTTTATTTATTAGAGTAATCATTGGAAAGCAGAGATAGCCAAGAGAGAGAGATATAAGCCAAATATATGACATAAATAAATAAATAAATAATTTTGCTAGTTTTGGACCTAATATGACTCTGTTTTCACTGGTTGGACTAAAGAAGACTAAGACCAGGAGCACTGTGGCTCTAGAGGGAACACTCTCCTCTATTATGACTATTAAAATGGCTGGTTTGGAGCCAGGGCCGGCTCTCCCTATACGCGAATTAAGCGGCTGCTTAGGGCCCCGCCGCCACTAGGGGGCCCCAGAATTGACTGTGTCTGATGGTCTGACCCACAGACTGCCACCTAACATTACTTGCTTCGGACTAACCTGGCAACCACCCAACACGCGTTGTAAGTTCAGTGTCGCTGACTGGGCGGCAGCCGCAGCCCCAGACATGTCAAGGCACTTTTTTCAGCCGTTACAACAGCTCAACCCGTTATTAGCATCCAGTAACGTGTTTTCCCGAGCCGTCTTTGAATGCACCATGAGCGCATGCTAACGCAGGTGTTCCAGAGGAGACGTGCTGCTGTGCTGAGCAGTGCTGAACGTGCGTCTGGAGTAATGTTTAGCAAACCAGCCAGAGCCAGCAAGAAGCAAAAAACTTTACACAGTTTTTTTTCAAACAAACCGTGTAAGTTGTGTGACCTTGTTGGATCCAAACAATGTTGGACTTGTTAGCTAAATGATGACAAGGTAAAACGTGGCAATATATCAATATGTTAAGCTAGTTAACAATAATTTAAATGTTGTTGCCTCTGTTACATTACTGCTAATTAGTTTATTCTCGGAATAAACCCAGTCCTCTTTAATTTCTGGGCAGAAGATGTGCTGACAATTGCTCTTCATGTATTTAAGTCTTTTGGTCCCAAAAGAGGAGAGTCAGGGAGGAGAAAAAAGAATAGGCTATCTATGGCAAAAATTTACAACTATTTTTTTACTCCTTCTCTTTCTAATTCTATCTCAGAATTTTGATTTTCAGATTTTTTAATGATTATTTCCATAACAAAGAGCAGAGTCAGGCAGGAGATGGACCAGAGGCGGCGGCCAGCAGCAATGTTGACCATGCAGGGTCTGCAGTGGTGAAAAAAAAAATATAGAAGTGGCTGAGAAAAAAATATGTATCTATGGGTTAAAGTGATTTTGAGGTTAAATTCTACTGCAATTTTTACTCTCCCTAATGCTATTTCAGAATTTTTCTTACCACATTTTTTATGTTAATTGCCATAACAGAAAGAGCAGAGTCAGGGAGGAGAATGGATCAGAGGCCAGCAGCAGGGACAAGGATGTAGGGTCTTTACAGGTAAGGAGAGATTATAACTTCCTGAGAATAAGATATGTATTGCAGGGAGAAACCAGGCAGTACTGATCATTTCATGTTCAGTGTTTGGCACCTCTGGCTACTCGTCCAGTAGATGTTCAAGGGACACTGTTGTCAACTTAACTCGAGTTTGGCCACTAAAACTTTAGATTTTATAGTTTAAAGTTTTATACTTTATAGTTTAAAGAACTAGCCTAGTTGGTCCCCTGGTATTGCACTGTGGCTGTTAGGAATTATGTGGTTCTTTAGCCACTAAGGACGGTGCAATTAAATTTAAGAGAATGATAAATCGCTCTAAAAAATTTGTCCCCCTCACTTCTGAGATGGTGGTTACGCCCATGCCTGTCTTTATTCCAATAAAACATAAATCATCATGGTAACATATCAATTTAAACTGGCTTATTAGAAAACTATACGGGAAAAATACAGGAAAGAAAAAATAAACCAGCAGTCAGTTGGTGACTCCATGCTTCGTGCGTAAGTTAGGCTACTGTGACACCACGGCACCGTTTCAAACTTGATCGATTACACTGGTCTGGAGAAGCCAAAGATGGAAAAGCAGTAGCACTAGAGATGGCATCATGGCTCCAAAAAGGAAGTTCAGGAGTGGGCTGAATATTTGCTGTTAATCATGTGCATGTGTGTTTTAGCCCAATTACAAGCTGTGCATGTGATTTGGTAGTTGCCCTGTGCACGTTTTGGGGCCACAAAAAAAATCTTGCTTAGGGCCACCAAAGTCCTAGGGCCATAAATTGGAACCCACCCCAGAGATCATCAAGGCTTCAAAAAAAAGCCACCAGGGAGTACAACATGGCTCACAAAAATTCATTTTTCCCTGTTCTTTTCCTGTTTCTGTTTACAACTGTGCCATTTATTCTGAGTTGACAGTCTTTTTTTTTTTGGGGGGGGGGGGGGGGGGGGCTCATTAATAAGTTATTCATTCATTTATTCCTGGGTTTAGTCCATGATAACCTGCTCCTGTGATATCCAGTCAGATCTGGTTTAGTCCTGATTTTAGTCCATGTCACCCTGTTCCTGTGAGACAGAGTTTAGTGTCTGATTGTAATTCTGTTCAGTGAATAGATAATTTAAGTTATAAAGATGTTTTGCTTTTGCTTAAGCACTTTTTATTGTTTAGTTGGCTGATGTGGTCAAATTGAAGCTGTTGTGCATTAGAATCCTTCAAGACAAATGTTACAAGTGGTTGCTGGAGTTATTTCAGTTATGCAGATATTTATGGAAAATTCTGAAATGTGTTGTGCACATCCAGCCACAGAACTTTCATCCATATTTTACATGAAGAACCATTTTCAATACTGCCTGCCGTTGCAGGTTTTTTTTTTGCCTTTTTTTTTTTTAGCTCAGTGTTGTTGTTTTTATTATCCCTCTATAATAAGATTTTAACAAAATGCTCATAAAATATACCAGAATGCAGGAAATAGGATCATTAATTTTCAAAATTTTCTGGGGGAGGACCCCCAGACCTCCCATCAGCATCCTGCACAAACCAAATTTCACTCTGAGGTCTGGTTACAACTTGGCAGCTCTGAGTTATTGTGTTGTGAGCAAAAGTCATGGCCACTGTGGTGTAAAACATTTACACAGTAAAGTATCTCTGAATAAATCTAAATCTTAATGTGGAAAAGCAATTTCTCAGTTTTTGTTAGCTGTAAAATTAAATGTTCACTCACATCCTGTGCATCTCCTGGGGGCTAAGCCCCCCCTGTCCTTAAAAACTAGTGACGCCTCTGGTGGAGGCGCTGGTCCACATTAATGTAACGTTTAGAAAACCTAAATGTGATTAAAACAGTAAGATTAAGGTTCTGTGTTGTCAGTAGTCTGAATATCTGCTGAGTCTCTGAAGTTAAACTGAATAAAACAGTAAATCTACTCTCTAATGATTAACATTGTTTAATCACTGATTCACATATTTTAGTACATATTCCTGCAGTGTAGACTGGAAAATAGCCTCCCAGAATATGACCAAAGTCACAATTAATAGTACAGTTATTACATTTAAATTGCAGCACAGATAAGTAGAAGAATAAAATCCTTTTTCCTAAAGCTAAAATGACCACAGGCCTTTCTGTCTTTCAGTGCTTGGAAAACTATATGAAATCAGAAATCTTTCCAGGGTCACTTTAAAATGAACCTCTGCTGTTGATGCTGATACTGTGATGTCTGTCTTCATCTCAGGTGTCTCATGTTCACTCTGAGGATCTTCTGAGTGAAGCCACGAGAAGGAAAACCTCATCTGGATGTGAAGAAGGAGACTGAAAAGACAACATCCTCAGTGAACCACTTCCTGTTTTGCTTTCACTTACAGAAGGACAGACCAACTCTTAGTTTATTAACCACGCCCGACGGGTACGTCGGCGGGGTTATTGCATTTGGTGCAGTATCTGGTTGGGTAAGTATGTATGTATGTGGCTATGTCCGGTCCGATATCTCTGCAACCGCTGAAGTCAGGATAATCAAACTTGGCACTGAAGATCAGTCTAAGGTCCCCTGCTCAGTTGTGGAGTTACAGGTCAGCAGATCAAGTAGGGAGGGAGATACGTACGATGATCAAAATTGATACATATTGCATCAGTTGTATAGGGAGGAAAGGGTTTTCGCCAGCAGAGGGCGTGGTTCTGCCCTCTACTGAGGGCTCATCTAGTTATTCTCTGTGCTTAGTATTCACAAGTTCCATTTATCACCTTAAAATTCATCTCTGCTGTTGTAGCATAATGATAATACAGAGTACAAGTTGCCAGTATTTATAGCAGATATGCAGAATTAAAATATCAACATATTCAGAGCAGGAGCTTCATTTTTTTCTTTTACTGCACATTTAAAAACTGCATTATTTAACTATTCTGAACTGTAGAGATGTGTAAACACATGTAATAAATGGATGAAATAAATAATGTGTTGCTGACAGTGAAGTGTAAAAACTGAACAGTCACAAGACAAGTTGTATTATGAAGAGGGAAGCTAAATCTGCAGCATTATTGTTGTGACTGGAACGATGAGGACATCAGTGCTGCTCTTCCTCACAGTGATGAAGGAGAGAAGACTCTTCAGACAACCACAGTTGGATGTTCATGTTTTCTGTAGTTCTCAGTCCATCAGACCAGATGTTCCCAATGATCCAGACCAAGGCTGGAAGGAAAAGACACAGTGAGGAAAAGATCTGCAAGGTTCTTTCATTCCAGCTGCTGGAACATTAAATATCAGGGTGAACACATTAGGATATGAATGGAACACAAGAGAGTGTTGTGTTTTGTCTTATTTTTTTAATCTTATGGAAATGTTTGTTTTCCTGGTTGAGGCTAAAGACCATTTTACTGCCTTAGATGGACAATAAAGTTTATTCTGTTTAATTGTAATGTATCATTAGCATTAGTATGAGCTCCACACAATTATCTGACCATGCATTGTTAGAGAGAAAAAAACTCTGAAGCAAAGAACAGAGATATGAACTCAGAAGTGAACTGAAAGATTAATTATTTATATCTGCTGATGATTAAAACAGCAGTTATCGATCCATTATGATTGATTATCTGTGATCTGCAGAAAACTTAGCTCCAGCTAACAGTTAACTACTTTATGACACTGACTAACCTGATTTAGCATCACTGTTGACACTAAGTCAGGAAACATAACCACAGAAACATAACCTCAGAGTTACAGAACAATTTTAAAGCACAATGTTAGAACATGTTTATATCAGAGGTTACAGTCTGATGTTAACTTACAGTAACTTCACTGCTTTGTATGTGATGTTGTCCAGATGTAGAGAAGAGTACAACTAGTTACAAAAATGACTTACCTGTAGAATTTAGCTTGACTTTTGGACGCTAATGTTGTTACCAGCAGCCTCAGTAAACAGCAGAAGTCCGGAAATGTGGGTGGGACACAGAGTCCTCGGCTCTCAGCCAGTCAATCACTACTGTCCGGCTCCGCCCTTCTTTTCATCTCTGGCTCCAAAAATGCAAGATGTCAACCAGGAAGAGGTTTCATTTTCTCAGTGCAGAAACGAACGGTGACGTCACGGGTGCTACGTCCAGCTTTATATACAGTATATGTTATTCACCCAAAGTGCAAGAGTAAAAATACATAACAGGTGCAGTTTGTGGCGACAGTCAAAGTGTAATATATAGAAGATAAGATAAGATTGACTTTATTGATCTCACAAAGGAGAAATTTACTGTTACAGGGCTCTTCGGAACAAAAAACAGAGTGCAAAAGTCACGAAAGTGCAAGAACAAGATAATAAATATTGTACATAATAACAACTACACAGTAGTGTTATATAGTCTGATGGCAGTGGGGATGAAGGACCTGCGGTAGCGCTCCTTCTTGCACTGAGGGTGTCTGAGTCTCGTGCTAAAGGAGCAGCTCAGCTCCACTACAGTCCGGTGCAGTGGGTGGGAGCTGTTGTCCATGATGGATGAGAGCTTGGTCAACATCCTCCTCTCACCCACATCCATCACAGAGTCCAGTGGGCAGCCCAGGACAGAGCTGGCCCTCTTGGTCAGCTTGTTCAGTCTCTTCATGTCCTGCTCTGTGCTGCCCGGGGCCCAGCAGACGACAGCATAGAGGAAAGCAGAGGCTACCACAGTGTCATAGAAAGTCCTTAGTAGAGGTCTGCACACTCCAAAGGACCTCAGCCTCCTCAGAAGGTGGAGGCGACTCTGGCCCTTCTTGTACAGAGCATCAGTGTTGTGGGACCAGTCCAGTTTATTGTTGAGGTGAACACCCAGGTACTTGAAACTGTCCACTGTTTCAATGTCCTGCCCCTGGATGTTCACTGGTGGATGTGGGAGTGTCCTCCTCCTGAAGTCGACCACCATCTCCTTCGTCTTACTGGTGTTGAGGCACAGGTGGTTGCGCTCACACCAGTCCACAAAGTCCATGATGACCGACCGATACTCCAGCTCGTTCCCCTCGGACACACGGCCCACAATGGCGGAGTCATCGGAGAACTTCTGGAGATGGCAGCTGTCCGTGTTGTAGGTGAAGTCCGAGGTGTAGATGGTGAAGAGGAAGGGCGAGAGGACGGTGCCCTGGGGTGCCCCCGTGCTGCAGACTACCACCTCTGACTCACAGCCACGCAGCCGCACGTACTGTGGACGGTCAGTGAGGTAGTCAGTGGTCCAGGCAGCGAGATGTCCATCAACTCCCGCGTCCACCAGCTTCCCCCGCAGCAGCACCGGCCTGATGGTGTTGAAGGCGCTGGAGAAGTCAAAGAACATGACTCTCACAGCGCTGCCGGCGCTCTCCAGGTGAGTGAGCGCTCGCTGCAGCAGGTAGATGACAGCGTCTTCTACCCCCATGTTGGGCCTGTAGGCAAACTGCAGCGGGTCCAGGTCGGAGCTCACCACTGAGCGGAGGTAGTGGAGGAGGAGCCTCTCCATGGTCTTCATGAGGTGGGAGGTGAGGGCGACAGGTCTGTAGTGGGCCAGTTCCTTGGCGTGAGCTGTTTTTGGGACTGGGACCACGCAGGAGGTTATCCACAGGACAGGGACCCGCTCCAGGCTGAGGCTCAGGTTGTAGAGGTGGCATAGGAGTGGGAGTGTGTGAGAAAGTGTATTTGAATTCACCTGACCTCCCTACCCAGTCAGCAAATCTGCTTTCCAGCCAGTGGTATGGTTGCATGTACCACGCGCTGGGAAGGCTGGCCCTACTACTTAGTAGTGCAGTTTACCTACCTAGCTTGATGTGACAGTAAAAAAAAAACATATGCTACTGATATGTTTCTGAATGTTGACTAAAATCTGCTTGAAAAGCACAACCGATTATCTGTCAAAATGTGTGTAACAAAAGTGTGCACTGAACACTGAATAAAGTCTGTAAAGCATAGACAAAATTTGCATCTCTCATCTAGTAGGGAGGTTAATCACAAAAAATAGGCTTTTGACTTCAAGTCATGATGCAAAGGTCCCCTTTTGTATGGAAGTACCTTAGGGTCATACAAATAAATTTATCCTAAGACACAAGTGAGATCACCTTTAGTATTGGAAATAATTTTTTTCAAAAATGGCCGCCAATAGCTGGCGGAACGTTTTTGCTGTCCTGGACTCATTTGGGTTTGGACCAAAATTCATTAACTGGATCAAATTGCTATATTCTAATCCCCTAGCTTATGTCCGTACCAACTCACAGCTGTCAAAGTCGTTCAGCTTGCACCGTGGCACTCGTCAGGGGTGCCCACTTAGTCCCTTGCTTTTTGATTTAGCCATTGAACCTCTCGCTACAGCTTTACGTGAATGTGAGCACTTCTCAGGAATTATTAGGACCAAACGGGAACACAAGATTGCGATCTATGTTGATGACCTTTTACTTTTTGTGTCAAATCCAACCACTTCTCTCCCTCCGGTCCTTTCCCTGCTTCATCAATTTGGTCAACTTTCAGGATATAAATTAAATCTTAACAAGAGTGAGATTTTTCCAATTAATAGCAAATTACAAACAACTACACTCACCAGTTTTCCTTTTACAATCAGGAGCTATAAATTGTCATATTTGGGGACCACAATTACTCATAATTTCAAAGACCTATTTAAAGAAAATTTGGGGGCAATGCTGGACCAGGTAAAACAAACACTAACAAAATGATCACCTTTGTCGACCTCTCTTGTGGGGCGCATTAATTCAATTAAAATGATGATTCTACCCAAATTTTTATATCTTTTTCAGGCTCTCCCGCTCTTTATTCCGAAGTCCTTTTTCAATCAACTCGATTCTCTTATCTCCTCTTACATCTGGCACGGTAAACGCCCCAGACTTAACAAAGCCCACCTTCAAAAGAATAAGACCGATGGCGGCCTGGCACTCCCCAATTTTTGCTTCTATTATTGGGCCGCAAACATAAGATGCTTGTCTTTCTGGTGTTTTTTTCATGACCGCCCAGACCCTCCAGACTGGGTGACGATGGAATCATATTTAGATAACAACGCTTCCACTCTTGCACTTCTTAGTTCCAAGCTACAGTCTCTACCAACTAACTTTATTAAAAATCCTGTAGTTAGACATTCAATAAGGATCTGGGTTCAGTTTAGGAAACATTTCGACCTGATGGACTTCTCCCTCCTCAGCCCTCTAATCCCAAATCACTTATTTTTGCCCTCTATTCTCAACCCTGTTTTAAAAGTTTGGCACCGAAAGTGGATTGTTCGCTTTAAAGATTTTTTTATTGATAACAATTTGACTTCATTTGACAAATTAAGTGAGAAATTTGACCTCCCTAAGTCACACTTTTTCAGATACTTACAAGTTCAGCAGTTTATCCTCTCTCAATCTCCTAACCTCCTTCGACTGCCTCAAGAAAACTTGCTTGATATTGTCCTATCCTCTAACCCATTTAAGAAAAGACTTATTTCGAGTTTCTATGATAGGATGCAGAACTTAATGCTCACTTCCACCGATAAACTGAAGGTGGCGTGGGAGGAAGACCTAAATCTCTCTCTCTCAGCTGACACATGGTCCGTAATTCTTAAACTCGTGAACTCAACCTCTCTCTGCGCTCGCCATTGCCTCATTCAATTTAAGGTCATTCATAGAACCCACCTCTCTAAAGCCAGACTGTTGCATGTTTATCCGGACATTAACCCTCTTTGTGACAAATGCCACCATACTGAGGCATCCCTCATACACATGTTCTGGCTCTGTCCCTTCATTCGTAAATACTGGACAGGAGTATTTAACACTCTTTCTCAGATTTTTCGCATCAATCTGGAGGCTGATCCCTTGGCTGCTTTATTTGGTTTTATCGACTCAGGTCTCCACCTATCCGCTCACAGACGACACTCGCTGTCCTTTGCTTTGCTTCTTGCTCGGCGGGCAATTCTGTATATATATATATATATGTGTGTGTGTGTGTGTGTGTGCGTGTGTGTGCGTGTGTGTGTGTGTGTGTGTACACACATACATATATATATATGTGTGTGTACACACATACATATATATATATATTTAGTGCTTCCTCCACATTCATTCAGCAGCGGCAGGCAGCCATTGCTAAATCCTAGCCACTGCTCCTCAAATTTCTTTCTTTTTTGTGTTGTTGTCGCAAATACACCACCGCAGCATGTCTCCACCCTTATAGCAGAGTCCTGCACTGTGTCAGGTACTCGCGAATACCAAGGTAAACTACAGATAGTATCTACTCTTTGATACATCGGGTTATTACGACGTTGATGTTGCCAGAGCGCGACCTTGAAAGTGATGTTACATCAAGCAATGAGGCAGCAGGTCAGAGAGTTAGAGGAATGTCGTCTTGGAAAATAGGGAGCGACTTACCAGACAAAAGTTATAAGCCTATGAGAACTCATAATGTATTTTACAAGTTAAACAGACATTCACAAAATATTGATGGCCAGCTAACGCTACGTAACATATCGGTAGCTTGTGTGTGTGTGTGCGTGTGCGTGTGTGCGTGTGCGTGTGCGTGTGTGTGTGTGTACTGTGGTTAATCTAATGTGCAAAGGCATTTTTATGTTGAATTTTAAAAATTTTGTGACAATGCCATGGAATTGTGAAACTATGCCCCCTGCCTTAAGATTATATTGCTTAGCTGCCCATTGTAAAATGTTATTGATCCATCACTGAGTGAAGGTTAAGCATGTTAAATAAACACTGACACACTATTCAAGTACTGAAAGTATTTGATAATTCTGCAGGAAATCTGGTGCTGAACAATGCTGTAAAGCTGCAACAATTTTAGCCAGAAAGCATGATTAGTTTGTTGAATATTATTCATTATTATAGAATAAATTAACCATAAACATTTAAAGTGGATCAGTAATGCTTGGATATCAATGCATGAATCATACATAATAGTCAGTTTTGGGATGGTATTGCTGAATTTTCTTCCCCCGTTGAACAGAAGAGAGGTAAGATATGACTGCAAAGTGTCCAACACCATCTAGTGGTGCCATCAGTAAAATACATTACAGTTTTTCTCCGTCGCTTTGGTACATTTCTCAGATCAGAATTGAAATTCTCAAAACTACTTGTTCAATCTTCACATCATTGTGTCACTTGTGCACATCAAAAAAAGCAGTTTCTCATTTCTTTGAACAAGTTGCAAATGCTTTGGTACATCCATGCAAATGATTATGTACAATTCTCTGCTCTTTCTTACATTATCAATTGCTGATGTCATTTTGATCAAAATGTACTGTAATGGGTCTCTGTTGAATAGTCTCACCCTCCACAACATTTAGGCATTAGTTCATCGCGTAAGTCTTTACCTGCAAAATGGTTGAACGGTATCATAATATGTCAAGGATGTTTCTATACATTTCCATTAGATTTTTTTTTCTAAATCTGTCCTGAATTGATAAATTGCTCCCAGGTGAATCTTGACTTTCTCCTACAAAGGAAAATGTGTGAAGGGTTAGGATTTTCTGAAATCGCTCAAAGACGCAAGAGAAGATATTTCTAATGTGGGTAAGAATTTGTGGTTCAACAGACAGGAACGTCAAGAGGTGTACGAGGACGGCACTGTAATTCTGATAGCACTGCATGTACAGTTTTCCATAAGGAGGTTGCCCTTTGTTCACATTTCTACTTTTTGTTTTTTTGTTTTTTTTCTGTGTTATTCAGTACTGTTTTCCCTTCTGTATCACCATGGCATGATCTGTCAATAAATTACAATATAAACAGTAAAAGCATAAATGTGAATCTTGTCCAGTCTCTTGCAATCAATCTCTCACATACATTAAGGTGTAACTTACAGTTTACAATAATTGTCATCAAAACTTTAGCCATAGTTTACATCAGAACATCCCTCCAGAGTACAATGTTATAATGACAACATGACTAAGCAATTTGATTGTCTTATTCATACACAATGACACAAGGACTTTTCATTCTGATGGCGCTGACATGTTCATTGACACAGATATCTACTTTTGAGAGATGAACTAAGAATTTTGAGTAATCCAAGATGTTTTGCTGTTTGTACGAATTGTTTTGAGAAATGCACTTACTGTTATGCAAAGGTCGAAGATGATTGGACAAATGTCCCAAAGCAACTGAGAGAAACTGTAATACTGTAATTAAGCAGGGTGAACGACAGTAATGGTACAACAGTGCATAGGTGAACAGTACACAGATGTAGAAGAAGTGTTTACATTTGTTACTACAGTTAACATATGCATTAATTTACTCCTTTACAAGTACAAGTGAAAGCACAAAAGTATTAGCAAAATGTACAGAAAGAATTGAAAATAAAAATAGTTGTTCTGTCACTAGACTGGCGATCTGTCCAGGGTGTGCCCTGCCTTCGCCCGAGTCAGCTGGGATAGGCTCCAGCACCCCCCGCAACTCTCGTGAGGATAAAGCGGTGTATAGAGAATGGATGGATGGATGGATGTTCGGCAATCGCTGAGTTTTCATTCAAGGTTGTTAAAGGAAATGGTGGAATATGGAAGAATTATCTAGGAAGGCAGACAGCACATGGAACAACTCTTGGGAGACTGATAGAGGAAGACCAGTAATCTGCAGTTTTTATAAGCAAGACATCAAACCTGATGAAAACAAGAAGAAGGCATAAGGTGATTATCATCATTAGATGCATCTGTCTTGCAGGGTCTCTTTCACTCTAAATCTCTTCTGCCTCATGAAACATCAATAACTCCCCTTGCCCACTTCCCTTTGCCATCTGTTGAACCTAAGATGATAGTTTTACAGGGTTTATGAAGGAAAATAACAATAAGTTCGAAATGTATTCATAAGGAGGAACATGCTCTGTTGGTCTCTTAGTTCCAGTGTGAGGTCTCAGAATGACATGGCGACATGTGTTTTCATTAAAGCAACCTCCATGTTTGTAGCTCTACAGAGCAGAGCAATGTTCAACATCATTTTTTAGCAGGTTAGATGCTAAAATTTGCTACTTAGAACGAAATACAAAATACAACTGCTGAGAGTATTATTAGTTTTGCAGGTATTTTGTTATAAATCAGGGTACATTCTGATAAATACTGATCCGACAATGGTATTAAATGAAAACTTAGAAGATCACTACAATGATCAGTATTCATTCTGTGAGGAGCACAAATTTTTAAACCAAATTTCATGCCAATCCGTCCTGTAGATTTTTGGGCATCTCATTCAGAACTACAGGCTTACTGTGAAGGAAAAGTCTAGTGATCACCATTTTCAATATTTCCTGTAAATTCATCTGGTAGATGTTTAGAAATTTCATATAAGAAAGTTTAAGTGTGATGGTATGACAAGAGGAATAATGAGGCAGTGACCAAAGTCAAGTAAAATGCGAGCAGTGATTGCAATTTTGTAGAAATCTATCTTATATTCACTGAGATATTTCACGCGGTGTGATTGCAGCTTCTAGGAGACACCAGCAAACTGTCAGTCTTGTAACAGTGCAGATTCTCTGATTCTTCTAAAGGGCTTTTCACAGCCTGTCCTCAAACAAAAAACGACCACATAGGTCGTCTGTACACACCCGTATTATGACCCAGTGTTACGTTTTGACGTATGCAACCTCTAGCGGTTGAGTAAATATCGACACTCTGGAGTCGCAGATGAAACGTCACCATGAACAAACTTTTATCTAACACTATCCCTAGCCCTAACCCTAACCCATAATGCGTTCCTTTTCCCCGTAGGGGCGCTAACGTAAATACGCTCTCACGGGTCATATTCCGGTGCACAGTGTCCTCAAATTCATACGACCGATGCGGTCGTATGAATTTGAGGACTTGTTGGCTTTTCAAGCTGTATCTGTCTGACCTTTGATTAGTGTTTTATACCACGGAGCACAGAAAGCAGCTGGTCTACAGATTAGTGTTGGTGTTAATGCTGCTTGATGGTATTTAACCGTGCTGCATGCAGACTGGACCTGCATGACACCGACCGGCACTGCTGTCTGTCCATCTGCCATCATTGCTTTGACAGCTACACACGTGGACAAAATTGTTGGTACCCCTCAGTTAAAGAAGGAAAAACCCACAATTCTCACTGAAATCACTTGAAACTCACAAAAGTAACAATAAATAAAAATTTATTGAAAATTAAATAATCAAAATCAGCCATCACTTTTGAATTGTTGATTAACATAATTATTTAAAAAAACAAACTAATGAAATAGGGCTGGACAAAAATGATGGTACCCATAACTTAATATTTTGTTGCACAACCTTTTGAGGCAATCACTGCAATTAAACCATTTCTGTATTTGTCAATGAGCGTTCTGCAGCTGTCAACAGGTATTTTGGCCCACTCCTCATGAGCAAACAGCTCCAGTTGTCTCAGGTTTGATGGATGTCTTCTCCAAATGGCATGTTTCAGCTCCTTCCACATATGTTCAATGGGATTCAGATCTGGGCTCATAGAAGGCCACTTTAGAATAGTCCAACGCTTTTCTCTCAGCCATTCTTGGGTGTTTTTGGCTGTGTGTTTTGGATCGTTGTCCTGTTGGAAGACCCATGACCTGCGACTGAGACCAAGCTTTCTGACACTAGGCAGCACATTTCTCTCCAGAATGCCTTGATAGTCTTCAGATTTCATCGTACCTTGCACACTTTCAAGACACCCTGTGCCAGATGCAGCAAAGCAGCCCCAAAACATTACTGAGCCTCCTCCATGTTTCACCGTAGGGACAGTGTTCTTTTCTTCGTATGCTTGGTTTTTGAGTCTATGAACATAGAGTTGATGTGCCTTACCAAAAAGCTCCAGTTTGGTCTCATCTGTCCAAAGGACATTCTCCCAGAAGCTTTGTGGCTTGTCAACATGCATTTTTGCAAATTCCAGTCTCGCTTTTTTATGAGTTTTTTTCAGCAGTGGTGTCCTCCTTGGTCGTCTCCCATGAAGTCCACTTTGGCTCAAACAACGACGAATGGTGCGATCTGACACTGACGTACCTCGGCCTTGGAGTTCACCTTTAATTTCTTTGGAGGTTGCTCTGGGCTCTTTGGATACAATTCCAACGATCCGTCTCTTCAATTTGTCATCAATTTTCCTCTTGCGGCCACGTCCAGGGAGGTTGGCTACTGTCCCGTGGGTCTTGAACTTCTGAATAATATGAGCCACTGTTGTCACAGGAACTTCAAGCTGTTTAGAGATGGTCTTATAGCCTTTACCTTTAAGATGTTTGTCTATAATTTTTTTTCGGATGTCCTGGGACAATTCTCTCTTTCGCTTTCTGTTGTCCATGTTCAGTGTGGTACACACCTTTTCACCAAACAGCAGGGTGACTACTTGTCTCCCTTTAAATAGGCAGACTGACTGATTATGAGTTTGGAAACACCTGTGATGTCAATTAAATGACACACCTGAGTTAATCATGTCACTCTGGTCAAATAGTTTTCAATCTTTTATAGAGGTACCATCATTTTTGTCCAGGCCTGTTTCATTAGTTTGTTTTTTTAAATAATTATGTTAATCAACAATTCAAAAGTGATGGCTGATTTTGATTATTTAATTTTCAATAAATTTTTATTTATTGTTACTTTTGTGAGTTTCAAGTGATTTCAGTGAGAATTGTGGGTTTTTCCTTCTTTAACTGAGGGGTACCAACAATTTTGTCCACGTGTGTATCTTCATTTTATTGGTTTTGATAAAGTAGAGCCCTGACTTTTACCTAAAAAATTTCTACAAGACCTCTGAAGATGTCATAAAGATGTCCTGCGGTACCAGACACCGGCCGATTCTTTAACTGCCAGACGCTGTGAGTTGTGGTTGCACTGATCAGACTTGTTTCAGCACATTCCCAAACACCCTTTCACCACTTCCTGGTTCCACTTTTGACCAGGAGCACCCCACAAGACTTGCTGAATGCAGATACCATCGGGCCTTAATGATTTAGAACTTGTTACTGTCATTCTGTCTTTACACCTGCTCATTTATCCACCATCCAAAATGCTATTCACTTACAGTCTAAAAGCCAGTTGCTTGTTTCCATAAGGTCAATGTGTAACTTTGCTATCTGCCAGTTTTCATGACCTTTGACACACACATCAAAAAAGTTAACTGGATGCTTGTTTTGTTCACTGGATGTATGACAATATGCTTTTGTAATTTCACGTCCTATTGTTATAAACAAAGTAGCTCTTCTTTTTGCTGTCAGGAGGTTATCCTGCTGGTTTGCATCTCTGAAACATGCATGCATACACAAATCCTGATTGTAAATTTATAGCACATAGATGGTTCCATGGAATGGCTTTAACTTCCCCCAAACCTTAACATGTGCGAGAGAATTGCCAATATTACTTCATCTGAAAGTAGTCATGTTTTGGCGAATGAATGTATATATGTATAATGTGTATTAATATAGGGCCAGAGGAGCTGTAATATTCATAAAGCTGGAAATGACAGAGTCCATAATTGGTAATCTTTTTCCAGTATCATTATTCACTCACTTAATAGTAATGCGACTACTAGTAGTAGTAGTAGTACACCAACTACTGCTGCTGATACTGTCACTGCTACCAGGGCCGGCCCAAGCCTTCAGTGGGCCCTAAGCGAAATTTACCTTGGGGGGGCCCCCCCACGAACGACTTCAGTGCAAAATCTGAATATATGTCAAGTAGTGATGGGTAGATGAGACCTCATCGTGTGTGTCACACTTTTCCCTCATTGTATCATTCATGTATCACGCAGTGTCGGTTTGACTAATTGGTGCCACGAGTGGATTAAGAAATGTACTGCAGCCAATGAACAATAAAGTTTGAAACAATTTGTGATGAATGAGCTTGACTGAAGGTAATGCAACTATTTTTTTTAAACTGTATGTCTAAAAATAAATACAAATAGACTTGAAAGTGTTTTTGTTTGATAGAGAAAGTAGGCCTACATGTGATAAATTGAATGCTATATTATCATTAAAATGTAGTGTGCTTTGTACCTGTTGTGACCACAGTCAATGTCAAGTGTTGTTTATAATTTTCTCAATAAACTCAGTTGTGTTACCATGCAGGAAATCATACTGGTAGTAATTTTTAAGCCCCCAAATTATAATTCATAGCATGTATTTCAGCAGTTTTTATGCTTTTACTTTACAGCAAATGCTTCTTTACTTTCACTTCACTGAATTACTTTTACATTTATTGGGGTAAATTTTGACCCAATTTACTTTTACTCAAGTAATGTAATCAAGTTCTTTGATCATTACTGACTATGTTGATGTTGGAAGTTCATTTAAATGTTTTTTTTTAAGTTTCCTTTATCTTTTAACAGAAATTACCTGTAAGGTTGCTTAGCTTACTTTTTATTACAAATGATTATAAAACAGAGTATAAAAGTACAGATTGGCATGCCAGAAAAACATATTTTCATAATTGAAAAGGCACATGACATGTTTATATTATTATACATGGAAGATCTTTTCCAAAAGGACAATTCAAAATATTTTGATTTTATAACATACATAAAAAACCAAGTTCTCTAGAACACTAAAATCTTTGCTTTCTTTTTGCTTTTTCTGCTCTCTTTCTCTTTTCATCTGTGTGTAATAATAGGGTTGCCAACTTTCTCACAACTAAATAAGGGACAGGTGCACAGTGCCACTATGGTGTGAGCATGATATGTGAGCACAGTGTATATTCATTGAGTGATTTAACAGGAAATAAAAAATGTGTATATTCCCTTTAATTTTTAACCTAAAATAATTTGGCCCTTTAAATAATAACAGGCAAAAAAATAAATAAATGCAAAAAAACTCACCAAGTTGGATACTTTTTGCTGCCCTTGACTGACTCAAACTGTTTTTTGTCCTTTTGTACAGCCAAAGAGAAGTCCTTACATGACATATCACAGTTCACAGATATTTGAAGTTCATTTTTGATCAGCTCTGTGCTGCACCTGTTTCTTGACCGCAAAGTCCTATAACTAGCATACGTCTGAATGACAGTGATCTGGAGAAGTTTATTTGTTTATCACTGTACAAAACATCCTCTCAACTCTCTATCGTAACTATCAGGTAGCGATACTCCTTCCTGTTCAGTGCCTAAGTTATTGATCTGCATAAGTAGCACATGGCTAATTGAATATTCATGAGATCAGCACGGTCGAGTCGTTGCTGTTGATTATGCCCGGTAGTTGTTATTGACTGAATTCTGGAGTTTGGTCAGCTGCCAGAGTGTAGCGTGAGCTCTAGACCTATATATTTGTAATCAGTACTCTTGTGGTTCTGTAACGTTTTGATTACAAGCATATCTGCCGCTGTCTCAGCAGGCAGCATTTGGGAGTAGACGCACTGTTCCACCACAGTAATGGCGGCGCCCACAAATACGGGACAGCTGAGATCCCGTATGAGACAAATCAATTTAGCCCAATTTACGGGATGTCCCGGCTAATACGGGACAGTTGTCAACCCTATGTAATAATGAACCCGCAAATGTGAGTCGCGCTGTGTACGTTAAAGCCGTGTATAGAGAACGGAAGGATGGATATTGGTTGTTTGTTGGACAAATGTGTTTATATTACCCGCTGTGGTAATCGCATCTGAAAGTGGTTTGTACCGGCGGATTCGTGAGAATCTAAGCTTTTGTTCGGTGTATAATGTTTCTATCATTGAGTTGGCAGTGTCGTTCTATTTCGAAAAATGCTTATGTAAATATCAAAACGGCCCGCCCGCGGGCCGCTGAACCTTAACGGGTTTTAATTCCGGTTATGTTTAGAGTCGAGGATTTAGATCATTTTGGGTTAAGTGAAGGGATTTGTTATATATTAAAGGTTAGAAAATGTAATTGCAATTACCAAATATTCAACCGGAGGAGAAAAAGGCGCCGTGGCAAACAAGACTCAGACTGAGCCCTAAACTTGCGATGCTCACAACATTTATCAAAACAAAAAAGTCATACAACCTACCTTTATCCTTGTTTTTCTTTTCCTGCTCCTCCAACCGTTTTCTCTTTCTTTTTTGTGCCCCTGAGAGGTACATTTTCTTGGACGGCAACATTTCTGTTTGCTTCTGTCCGCCATTGAGCAATGACACTGTCACTGAACTTGCGCAGCTGCTAAGGCATTCTGCTGCAGGAGTAACTAGGTCCACTTATTGATACCATCGAAGGTTGACATACTTGGCAACCTAGCTGACATTAGAAAATTATACCAAAATTATTGTTGTACAACCTGAAACAATGGTTATTCATTGTTTTTATTTTCTAAATTTTTTTACAATTACACTTGCTTTTTATTAAGGACTCTGGGGGGCCCCCTGGTGGTGGTGGGCCCTAAGCGACCGCTTAACTCGCTTATGCCTTGGGCCGGCTCTGACTGCTACTACAACTTGTAATACTATTACAAATGCTGACACTTCTACTACTCTAACGGCTATTTATACTACTACTGCTGCTTGAACTTTTGGTATTACTACTACTACTGCTTGTACAGCTATACTACAGCTACTAATAATCGTCTGGTGTTTGGTTGTCCAGCTGTTAGCTTGCGTTAGTGTTTTGCTAGCGACTAACTGGTTAGCTCTCATAGACTCTGAACAAGATTTAACAATGAAAAAAGAACCAAAAAAAATTCTTACCTATGGAAAGTTATTCCAAGTTTCCTTGTCTCCAACGTTCGACGTAGTGTGCAATTAAATGCAGCGCAATGAGCCGGCATTGTTGAAAATGCCGTAAAATGCAGAAGGGGCCAGAACGAGGGGGGGTCCGTGATGTCACTTTCCTGCGCCACTTGAGAATGCAGGATTTGCATTTGAATTATGAGACACTTTTTGCGGGGCGAACACGAAAATGAAAAAGCATTTCTGAGTTTGCTTTTGCTTTTTCATTTAGTCACAGAATGAGCAGTGTTGAAGAAGAAAATGAAATTGCATTTTGGAATATTGCTTTTTCATTTCATTTTTGAGTCAAAAAGTGCAGTCATGACTTTGAAATGCAAAAGCATTTCTGCTAATGCTTTTGAATTTGAGTTTTGAGTCACATTCGCTTCCATACTGTGAGAGGTATTTACTCTTCTTTGAAATTCATGTAAAACTTTTCTGTTGTTAAAGATACAAATATTGTTAAATATTGTATATTTACACAACATTTTCAATGTGAAAAAGATTTTGCAAATGCCATACAAAACCATAATTTTTTAATGATGTTATGATATAATAGTAGTAGTAGTTTTTCATGATTTTACATGTCTTGTAATATATGTTGTTATTTATGTGGTCATACATTAAAATGTGTCATTATTTTCCCAAACAACTCACATCGTATGAACAAAACATTCATCATTTCATACAATATTTATGATGACAGGCTTCATTTACATTTTCACGGCCGCCACGTGGCTCCTCCCCACGCTACGTCACACTCCTATACAGGCTATGGTCCATCATGGATGTTAAAATCATAGACATATATACGTAGACGCCTCATTGACTGCGGCCGCGGCCATCTTTGATCGGGGCCACTCACTCCTACAATGCATTACTTCCATAGAGGAATGATGTGCTTATACAATTAAAGTTGTCATAAATCGCTCAAATCTCAAGCTATTTTGACGGGGTTTGCTTGTAACAAACGCCAGACATGCTAGATAGATAGATAGATAGATAGATAGACAGATATAAATAGAAAAAACAAACAAAAAACAAACAGAAAATGTTCAGATGTGCTCAGGTTTTTATTGACTTTACATTTACAGCTTTACATTGCATTGGAGTACAATTATTATTTTTGTATTATTGTACTACTACTGTATTACTGTTATTGCTGTTCATATAATTATCGTTATATTCCTATAATATTGTATGATTATTGTTTATTTTTTATATTATAATTACTGGTATTATTATGATTATTATTATTACTATTATCATTACTCTTACTATTATTACTGCTATTATTACTACTACTACTATTACTATTATCATTATTATTACTACTACTATTACTATTATATCAATTATTATTATTTTTACCATTATTACTGCTATTATTAGTATTATTTTTATCGTTATTATTATTATTACTGTTATTATTACTACTACTATTACTATTATATCACGTGTATAAATCACGTTCTTTGAGAAACATGTGAGAAAAGTAGCCAGAGATAAAGAATTGTCTACAACAAAAATAATTCCATCATAAATCAGGGCTATTATTAGATCTATCAGATGCTGTATTCTAACCCACCAATTACTGCAGTAAGTCTGTTTTTTTCTTTGTAACAGGCTGTTGCTAGGAACGCTAGATTCATAACATTGAATTTTAAACAAAAAATTGTCTCAGATCAGTTATTTCACCGGTAAGCAGCTGTGCAATACACAGGATGATGTAGAGAGCTGGTTAGATCATGGGTAGAAGCCAGACACGGAGCTGATGGGGTTCTATCCGTCTTGTCGGCGTTTATTTCACTCTAGCTATGACAACCTGCTAACAATATATTATTCCTTACATACATCTTACATGTGAAAAGTAATCACACGAGCTCTTGTTTCCTTACAGCGCTCATTAGAGCATCCATAGGCTGAACAGAAGTCCGGCATCTTTCGCGAAGCTCGTCTACTGTTTAAATAACTATGCTGGAGTCAGAGATAGTGTGTAGCTTAAGTGCTGAGTGGCAAAACCAGCATTGTAAAAAATATCCGAACACCTTGTATAGTAGCTACACGTGTGACGTTTCTAAAAAAAAATCAAACAGTTTGGCAATCGGTTCAAAATTCAGCAAATAATTCCACTTTGAGATTCAGCAGTACCTCTTGCCTCCGTAGATGTCTATGCACCGATGCCTCCGCTGGCCCCGTTTCAAGATGGGGGCGCTGTAAGCACGCCTCTCGACAGCCTATGAGGCGTCTACGTATATATGTCTATGGTTAAAATCATAGATATATACAAACACTAGATGGCTCGTGAGCACTGTCATCCTATGGGGAGCGACGTAGTCACATGGCGGCCATCTTGGGACAGGGCTGCTCTATCACTCATAACATTAAAGTCAATGGAGCATAGATTTTAAAATCACTGTAGATTTGGAACACTGGAATCACTGGAAGATGGAACACCAAACTGGAGTGAGCTCCTCTGCACATGCCTTTAAAAGCAGTGCAGAAATGCCATCAGGACCAGTGGATTTTTTTAGTACACACATGTTTAAAGATGGACTGAATTCTTTGTGGATCAATTACAATCCTGCAGCTAGCATCAGTTAAGATAGTTTGGTTTATATTGTTACATTCCTCAGCAAAGTCAAGATTTTCAAATCTAAGAAAAAAGTCATTCAGTTCGTTTGCTTTCTTCAGATCATCGTCCGTACTAAAATGCTTCTTAGTAGTATTCATATTTGTAATGGCCTTCGTAGAGTCCCACAGCTTCTTTGAGTCCATTGACATAAAAGTGTGCTCTATTGTGTCCTTATGATGCTTTCTGGCTTCCTTCAGCCTCTGGTTGAGTTCTCTTTGCACCATTTTCAGTCCCACTCTGTCATTGTTTGTAAAAGCCAGCTTTTTCCTATTAATGCAGTCCTTTATGCTCTTGGTAATGTAGGGCTTATTGTTAGGGTACACTGTAATGTCCTTTTTTGTGACCACATTGTCTACACAAAAATGTATGTAGTCTGTTATGGCTTCAGTGGCCTCATCAATCTCCAAATTAGAAAATATGTCCCAGTCTGTACAGAGAAAAGATCCTTTGAGTGTCTCTATGCTGTCCTTGTCCCACACTCGCACTGTCTTAGTCTGTGGCTTGCTTCTTTTAAAGACAGCTTTATAAACTGGAATTAACTGGACAGTATTATGGTCAGAGTTTGACAGTGGGGGTAGTGGTTTTGCAGTGTATGCGTTTTTTATGTTTCCATAACATTTATCTAAGACTCTGTTATGTCGTGTGTCGCATGTCACATATTGTTCGAATCCAGGGAGAGATAGTTCCAGCTTGCAATGGTTAAAATCCCCAAGAATCACAATCGGGGTTCCTGGAGTGCGTTGTAGTTGTTGATGAACACAGTCTGCTATTTGAATAGCAGCTCCAGCCGCGTTTCCGCTGGGAGGAACATACACCGCACATATTAGAACATTTCCAAACTCTCTGGGAAGGTAGAAGGGTCTCAACGACCGGCACAGTAGTTCTACATCGGCCGTGCATACAGTCTCTCTCACAGTGTAGTTCCTACACCAGCTGTCATTCACAAACAGACAGGTTTGTTATAAACGTCAGAGATGTACTTCTTTTACTGCTTACTTGTGAATAATTAACACCCTGAATTCATATAAAAATTATATTAAGTAGATAGGTAAAAAAGAAATAGCTATACACACAGAGATACTGTCAATCTTTAATATTTACAATATTCAAATAGACAAAATAAATAAATGATGATGAATAAATAAGAAAAAGTAATGCTAAAATGAAAAAAAAACAAATAATGACATTTGAACAAAAAATAAATAACGAATAAAGAAAAATAAGAACAGGGTTCCCACTCTTTTCAATAAATTATTTTCCAGGATTTTTGCAGTGTCCCATAACCAACTGAAGTTACAACAATGGAGTGGGCAATTTTTTTTTAAGTGAATCTAGCCTTCTTAAAAAAAAAAAAACAGATTAAAGGTTGATCACCAATATCTCTTTTTTTTCTTCACATTTTAAACTTTTATTTAGAACAGTGGGGTACGACATCCAGGCGTTCACGAAACAATAATCATTGATGTCTATGTATAAATATAGATAAAAATATATTGGTACAGTAGTAGTAGACGAGAAAAAAAAAAATATATCTACAAAATACACATACACATATGCACATACATGTATACACATACATATACCAGTCAATATTCATTACTCTGAAATGGACATTACTTTAAATATGTATTTGACCGTAGTGACAAATTAGATTTCAAAACAGACAGAACTAGTACCATATGATCTCTGGCCTACAGATGGTAAATTATAAGCCCTGGAAGCGACCACCTAAGCCCAAACCCCAAACAGACACATGTACACACACACACACACACACACACACATTATGTGCCTCACTGTGAAGGGGTGGATACCATTAGGTATAAGATGAAACCTAAACTATCTACTCTGGTAGCGCTCTAATTAGTCGGAGGGTAAACGGTGCATGGCATTAAAATGGGATATAAAGGGTTGCCATATATGAAAAAAATCGCCCCTAGATCCCCTGATAGTGTACTTTATTTTCTCCAATTTCAGAAAAAACATGACTTCTCTAAGCCACTGGGAAAGGGACGGACTCTTAGGGGAATTCCAATGTAACAGTATGGTGCGTCGAGCTATAAGGGATGTAAATGCAATAATTTGTTTCTGCTTAGCATTAAGAGCATTTAGAACTGTTACATTAGGGACACCCAAGATGGCAACCAGAGGGCATGATTGCAAATTTAGACCAAGTACTGTGGACAGAGTTTTAAAGTATCCATTCCAATAGCCATGCAGCTCTGGACATAGGAAAAACATGTGGCTGAGATTGCAAGGAGTATTATGGCACCTACTACAGATGTCTAAAACATGTGGATATATAACTGAAAGCCTGGATTTGGAGAGATGAGCCCTGTGCAGTACTTTGAGTTGTATCAGGCTAAGCCTAGCACACATAGTGGTGGTCTGAATTCTATCAATGGCTGCTTCCCAACAGTCCTCAACTATCTCCACTCCTAACTCCTGTTCCCACTTAGGTTTGGCTTTAATAGTGCCGCCATTTTTAAATGAGACTAGATAATTATAAATTTTGGAAATTAATGTCTTTTGATGTGTGTTCAAAGAAAGCACATCAGTCCATGGAGGTTTAGAGGGAAGTGAAGGGAAGTTAGGAAATTTGGTGGAAATATAATGCCTAATCTGAAAATATCTGAAAAGATGTGATTGAGGTAGCTCATATGAAGATGACAAAGAAGAAAAAGTAGAGAATACTCCATTTACATATAAATCTTGAAAGTTCCTGATACCTTTTCTGTGCCATTGCAGGAAAGTGGAGTCAACCGTTGAAGGGGGAAACAGATGATTATTGCATATTGGGGCCGAAATTGATGCAGATAAAAACTTAAAGTGACATCTAAATTGCTGCCAAATTTTTAGGGTGTTAAGGACAACGGGATTGTCTGTATAATAACTAATATTTAGTGGCATAGAGGATAACAGTAGAGCAGAGAGGGAGGATGATATGCAAGAAAGCGCCTCGAGTACACCAAGGGGTATCGGGAGGTTCAAGCCAGTAAAGAGCCTTGTGAATATGAGTAGCCCAGTAATACAACCGAAAGTCAGGTAATGCTATGCCACCACTGATTTTGCACCTTTGAAGCAGAATTTTGGAAATTCTTGGAACTTTCCCTCCCCATATAAAAGAGTTTATTAATTGGTCAAGAGTTTTGAAAAACTTTTGAGAGAGCAGAAATGGAATGTTTTGGAATAGAAAAAGAAATTTGGGTAAAACATTCATTTTTACTGCATTTACTCTGCCAATCAATGAGAGTGGCAGACTGCTCCATCTTTCAAAGTCAGTCTTGATCTTGGAGATGAGGGCCTCAAAGTTAGCTGTAAGCAGGCTGGGTAGTGTGCGGGTGACGTTAATACCAAGGTATTTAAAGCCGGCTCTACTGAATTTAAAGGGATCACCAATATCTCTAACTAGCTGCACAGTATCATGTTAAGCGTTTGAATTTATTTCTAAATCTCGGGCATGAAAATTGTCTGCTAGCTGTCTTTTTAGTCAAAGGTTACTTAGTGTCTTACTATTCTTAATTTATGGTTTATACTTAGCTATATTGTAATCTTCAGGGGCCAGTTGTTCAAAATAAGTAATCTGGATAAAAATTATCCAGATTTGGAAATCCCATTTCTTGCTATCCAGGATCAGGCAATCCGTCTTACTTTTATGCCGGTTTTTCAAAGCAACATTGGATTGGATCATCCTGATCCAGATACACAGTTTTTGAGATTACCAAATCCGGCTTTCCAGTGCTCTAAATGGGAAAACATAACACAATGTGGGCTACCGGCAATGTAAAGAACAGGTAAAACAGCTAACATGGGGTCACTAAGTGCTTTTTATTTTGAGACAAAACACAAAAATAAGATAAACATCCACTTCGATGCAGACTCGCTATTTAAGGGCTGAACAGTCCACTCCCCCTCCGCACTACGCGGTTTGGGACGGCCCATAATATGGAGGACCCTCCGCGGGAACGCGCAAACGGAGGGGTAGTGTGTAGGGATAGTGTGTAGGGGCGGTTTGGAAAAGGCCCTGCATCGATGCTCACTCTCTACAACTTTTTCAGGAAGTGCAACATCGAAATGGAGGAGGAAACAACATATCGATGTAAGTTCCACATGCGTCCATTATTTCTCCCACGCCTTTTTCACACTGACAGACCATCACAAAAAGAGTGGTGAAAAAAGATAAAACAAAAGATACAAATCTTCTTCTTTGCTGACATTTGATTTAACTGTGCACCCCCTGACACCTTAAAATTTGAACACAACTGACAGAATTCATTTATTCATTCATTTGTTGGATTTGAAATGCCAGATAATAGGACTGGAAAACATGTGGGATGACTTCAAATTATTTGAAGCAGAATGTACCCCCTACATCATTGCCTGCTGAAGGGCAACAGAATGTCGAATGAATCTGAAATCTCTCTTCAGGCAGGCTTCTGGATTGCTATACAGCCGCAGGAGAGGCACAGCTGGATTAAGCTGTACATACAGCATGGTGCCTTCCTGGGAAGAGAAAAGACTATTGTTTTGTCTGGATATAGAAATATCAGATTGATCAGTAACTCTATCTTCTCACATTTTGTCATCATCACGTAAATGACTTACAGTAAACCATTTCGTTACGTGAGCACAGGTTGTCATGATCAGTTGTGGTAGACAGTTTATGCATCACGATAATTAGCTGACATGATGATAATTTGGTGATGCAGCCTATGTGCATATTTCATGTGATATTTCAGGTTTTGTGTAACTGACGGGAGTCCTATTTTACAGTTAAATGTATTCCCTCACGGAGTTTTGTAGCATCACATTATGTCACTTTTACGAAATACACAGATGACACTGCAATACAACATTTACCTCTTGCTGATGCAGCAGTGCTAACAAACGAAGACGCTTTTGTCTTCTGGAAGCAGCAGCGATCCTTGTTAGTTGCAACCTGTGCCACAGCGCTACAGCCATGCACAGTAGGCGTCGTTGTGTTACCATGGCGATGACGTCTTCCGTTTTCCGGTGAGGCGACAGGGCGTCCCATTCCTGACGATCGTATTTATACCCTCCCCCTTCAATTGAAGTGCACTCCACAGCTGCGAGTGTGACTTCTTTTGGAGTGACACTCGGTAGTGTAGGGGGAGTGTGTAGAGGGCGGTTTGGGATTCAACCTGGGGGAGTGTGTAGGGGGCGGTTTGGAAAAGGCCCCTAGTGTTTGTAATACCCCTCGCGCCCCTCCCTTTCACTCCGCAGCATTGCATTCCTGCTGCCACATCGGACCAAACCATTTTGTATTAGCGTCCACATTTTATCCCAGTCACGGATCAAAATCAAATTCACAGCACGGGGTTTCAACTTTAAATAAATATTTAGCCATATATTTTTGCGTCTCTAGTTGCCAATTTCAGTATGTGATGTACACTGCAGTAGATCTTTGCAGAGTTTGCCCTAACCAACACCCCCTCAACTCCCTCTTTAAAGTGGTTTGTTCACTGTTGCTGCCATGTTGGATGTACGCGTCGCAGCTACAGGAGTTTCCTAATGAAAGTTGAGCGTTTTGTCATCGTTAGACACTTAGCGACTCTTTAGTTTTATATTTAACATCAGTCAGAGAAGTTACGGTTTCTTTATAGGCAGAAGCAAGCCTGGAAAACACCTTCTGTCCTCCGCCCTCCTGCCCGGAGTCGGACTGAGCGGAGATGATCCGGTTGCAGGCCACAGCAACCGGAGCCCGCATGGATTTCCTGTAATTCTTAGTGTTTGCTGAGTCCATTCCGGGGATCACTGCGTCGTTTTAGGGCTAACTAGAAGATTTCGGAGCCATGAACAGCCACCCGCCGCCCCGCAGGGCTGCTAACGTTGGCTCCCTGCTTCTGACCCCGCAGGAGAACGAGTGCCTGTTTGGCTACCTGGGAAGGAAATGCGCCGTAAGTTCCCCGTTTGTTTACCACCTGCAGTTCCAAAGTAGGTGCAGGTTCATTCAGCAGACTAGAAATGCCTCAAATCTACTTCCGTCAGCTGAAATGATACTGGAGAAACCAGTTTGGACGCCATTGTGGTGTTCAAACTTGGGGTTCTGTATTGCATTGAAATCTGTTACCATTCGTACTTCCAGGCGGGTTTGCTCCTAACTCCTGTGTTGTTTATTTGTTAAAAATATGGCGACCCCATCTTCATTCATTCAGGCCTTCAGTGTTAGTTTAAAGGCACAGTCATCCAAACTCGAAGAATTTACCTCCCGACAGGAATGGTGCACTCTCTTTAATGTTTTTGTTAAAGGTCATTTCATAACTCTTCATAACAGTTTCTATTTTGTGTATGTTTTTGTAATGATATGAACATTCGATGAGCACGAACTGCTAGTTTCTCCTTAAAATGAGAGCAGAAATGAATAACAGCTTTGTGATTTATTTTAGATTGATGCTAGATTTACGGACCCGTACCCGTAGCATCTGTACTCGAGGTACGGACATGTATGGTAGTACATAATGCAGATTGCTTTTCTTACTCCCTATTGTCATAATTTTATGAAGCTGATTAATGACTTGTGATAATGTATTGGGCAGACAAACTATTCATGATTCATGATTTATTTGCACATGGGGGAAAAAATGTCGTCTTGGCTTGGATACAATGTTTACACAAGAGTAGTGCAGCCACAAATAACAGCTGCTGCAATGTATCCATTTGGGCTTCTTTTCCTTACGTCGCACACAATTCAGATTCAAACCACATCTGTTGGTTCGAAAATGGTCATTCTCTACCAGGCGATGATGAACATAACGGCGATACGTAGCACAATGTTGCTGGCACAACTTTTGGGGACAGACCAGGGCTGTCAAACTCATAAGAATGACTTACCATCAGCAAGAAGACTCAAGACAATTTGATCCATCAGTCTGTTCTGAACACAGCTGCTCAACAATTGTCCAATTGGGCAAATGGAAAGTGCCGTATCCGTAGGCCATAGGCTACGCGTACGGATCCGTATCTGTAGACACTACATTTATTTTATCAAATTACTATAGTTTGTGACGTTTTGGGTTTTTTTTTTTATTTATTTTTTAATCACCCAGGTTTAGCTCAGCTCAAGGAGATATTTACTGGTTGTCTTGGACTTATGTGATAATGAAATGACTGCTTTTGGGATTTTAGAGTGATTGTCAGACTAATCACTATTTTAATTTTTTTATTTAATTTTTTTGTTGCTTTTCTTTTGACATGGTTGATAGATTAGCATACTGCCTTCATCTGCAAATAATCAAGAAGTCAAGGAATTGTTCAGTGGAACATACATTTTGTGAAAAGTAATTTGGTTGTACATTAATTGTCATTAAACAAGCAAACTTTTTTTGCACTTTATCCAATAGGAAGATTTATTGCTTTTCTCTGTTTTATGTAATTGTAAACTGAGCGTCTTTATTTTTTGGACAAAATTAACTATTTAAAGATGTCACCATGTCATTTAGAAAACTGTTATAAATATTGCTCTAACAGATTTTGTTTGTTTGTTTTCGCTTTTGTTAAAATGATCATCAGATTTAGTGATAATGAAATATGTGATGCTGTAGGAGTTCTCACCAGGCCTCTCGGTGGCGCACCACATATATCGGAAGAAGTCAACTTTATTTTTCATAGAATTTTAAGTTAGCCGAAAAATGCATTTTCTGTAACCACTTTTTACCTCATAGAATTTATTGTTTTGCCCTTTGAATATAATGTTATTGCATTTTCCAACTTGTACAGCCAAAATGTAAAATGTTGTTTGACTAAGGAATTACTGCAGTTCAGCATTTCCTTCTACTTCATCAAAGACAGCCATGTGCTTCCTCAGTGTATGGAGATAAGATGATAGGCCATGAAACGCTTTTCTTTAACATTGCTCATAGTCAATAAGTTGTTTTTATGGAGGCTACATGGGCATTTTAGCTGCTTCACTCAGCTGCAAACTGTTCAAAAACACAACCAAAAACGTTTTAACTCAAAACCCAGTAACATTTGTTTGTTGTACTCGTACATATGTTTTTTTGTCCTTCCTACACTTATACCTTGCTACAAAAAATCTCTCCTATTTGTGATTTTGTGGTTTTAATCTGATTGTCTTTGGAGGTGATGTACTGCGATAGCTTTAGGACAGCTCAGTAAGTTTTGTTGTCAGCTACTACAGGTTTCAGAGGTTGAACTCGAGCTAAGGCTGCAGGGTCGGCAGCAAGAATCAGCAGCCTGCAGGGGGAAACAATTGGAGCTCTGAGGTCAGAACAGTCAATTTAACCAAAAACACAGCTTGGGTAAATTTGTATTGACCTGTCAATTGTGACTGAACTGTTGCTTAGACTATCAAAAAGAGACAAATTACGAATCTTGTTGACTGATTTAAATCAGAATTTTGCCATTTTTGAACTGAGTTTTAGTGTAATACAGTTCCTGTCATACATGGCAATTTTCTGCGGATTTCCGCCGATTTAATTTCAAATTTGAACATTTCTGTGAATCGTCTAAATACGTTGAGAAAATTTTAGGGGGGGTTAGGTACTTTATTGTCGCAGATGTTAACGAAACTCAAGCGAATAGTTGTGAAATATGCAAAAATATGCGCGATTCACCTGCTGTCTGGCCGCGGAGGGATGTGTCCTCTAATCAGACACTGGGACTGCTGCGGAGTTACTGGACTGACAGCCTGTGCTTTGGGAGGGGGAGAAGCTCACAGCAGCGTGTGCTGCTCGTTGAAAACAGTAACTGCAGAATGATCCGATTTTTCCTGTCAGTCTCCAAAACGGCAGAAAAAGTCGCTAGATTTGTGGCTAGTCACTTTTGACAAAAAAAGTCGCTAGGACGCTTTGGAAAGTCGCTAGATTTAGCGAAAAAGTCGCTAAGTTGGCAACACTGGTGCCGCGCTCCGCGTCAGCTCGTGCTTCTAGTGTGTGTGTGTGAATGCGCGAACTGATGACGTCAGGCCGGGCATCACATAAAAACTCACTCACAACTCCATTTATATTGGTTATAGTTTTCTCATTTTATGCGGAAATTGTGAAATCAAGCGGGACCCGCATATTTCTCTTTTTTTTTCGTGGAAATGTGAGATTCTTGCGGGAATTATGCGCTGTTTTGCGGGGATTATGCGGCCTTTTGGGAAATAATTGACCCCCGCATAATCAGCGGCATTTTGGTGATTAATGCGGGAATTCATGCGATCACATAATCACGTTTTTCTGGAGGGTCTAGTTACACTAGCAGCATCAACAGCTACTTCAAGTGCCAAGGCAAAAGATACACTGAAAGAGAAGGAAATGGCTGCAAGAAAAGCCCACCAGCAGGAGTTGAAAAGGAAGACTGTCCAGAGACTTACACAGCTTGCTGCAAAGAGAAGAAAATTGGCAAAATAGGAGTGTTGCAGTGAACTGACTTGTATATAGTGTACATAGTAGTATAGAACTCTTATAGATTTGTGAAATATTTTGAACTGAAGATAGTGAGAAAAGATTGAAGAACATGTAAGTTAACTTTTCATTAAATTTGCTGACTTAAACAAGTCCAGTGTATGTTTTCTTTTTCACTACATTTTTTTCAAATTTAAAAAGATCCCCTTTATCACAATGCAAGCTCAGAGGTCTTTTCCACACACACACACACACACACACACACACACACACACACACACACACACACACACACACACACACACACACACACACACATATTTATATATTAAATGAATTTTTAGCTGAGAAGTTAGGCAAAGTATATATGTTCATTTGGACAGAATTCATTCAAAGTGAGAATTAAACTCTCTTTTCTCTAGTTGAAGAACATGTAAGTGAACTTTTCATTAAATTTGCTGACTTAAACAAGTCTAGTATTATTATGTTTTTGATCATTTTTATCAGTCTAACTGACTTCTATTTTTATCTCTCAGCTTCATAGCCCCCCCGTGTCTATAATTTTCAGCTGAAATCAGAATTTCCTGTTGCCATGTATGTCCTGTATATTTCAGAAAAACTTTCAGAAGCATGATACTGAAAACTGATACGGTTTGAGTCTAATGTATTAAAGCAGAATATCTATGTCACTAAGTTTCCTTTCTTTACTGGTTGTGTCTCATAGTTGATAGATTTCTTATTTTCATCAGCAGTTGCTATTCAAAAAAAACCAAACAATCCGTTAAAGAGTCACGTCAGCTGTTTCTAAAAACTTAAACTGTTAAATGGATCTTTCTGCATGGAGTTTGCATGTTCTCCCTGTGCATGCATGGGTTTTCTCCGGGCACTCCGGCTTCCTCCCACAGTCCAAAAATATGCTGAGGTTAATTGATCACTCTAAATTGCCCATAGGTGTGAATGCGAGAGTGACTGTTTGTCTGTATATGTAGCCCTGCATCAGACTGGCGACCTGTCCAGGCTGTCCCCTGCCTTCGCCCGAGTCAGCTGGGATAGGCTCCAGCCCCCCTGCGACCCTAGTGAGGATAAAGTGGTGTATAGAGAATGGATGGATGGAAGTACGTAAAGGGAAAGAGTAAAGTAACTGCTATTTACTGCCGTGCCCTCTTTTATATCTCTAGCAAAATTACAACAAATGTATTTTTGGTGTTCAGCTGGGGATAAATCCATTTTCACCAGGAAAGCAAAGTGTCATTTCATTCTTCTTAGTTAAAGACAAGAAGAGCACTTGTAGAGCAAAGTCCTCTGCCAAGTACAATGCCCCATCTCACAAGTTGGGGGGAAAAAAAATCACATCACACTAAATGTTGATGGGCTCTTCCTTTGGTCATGCTCCTGTCTGTAGAGTTTTATGAAATTTGGCTCAGTAGTTTTTCCGTATTTGTGCTGGCAGGAAGACAAACAAATGGCACTGCAAAACATAACACCTAGGTGGCAGAAGGTTTGAAAATTAAATCTATATCGGTTTTGGGATTTAGTTATGCATGGGGATTGTTTCATGAGAGAAAAAAACATACATATACAAAACATTACAAATAAGCTTCCTAAAGTTACTTGGCTGATTTACTAATCCAGCTTTGTGGTGAGCTCACAATTTTGCCATTTATGTAGTGGATTTATTTAGTGGCAGATTTCACAAAATGTTTGGGGATGCACTGTATTTGGATTTAAGACTTGGATGTTTTCAACTAGTTTCTTAATCTATTCTGACTCATCACTCTTTTTTTTTTTTTAGGGTCTTAGAATTTTCTTGACCTCAGCAGTTATTCAACAAATATTTTCTCTCGCTTCCAACTTAAAAAGTTGTAATTAATCCCAAAGCCTCATTTAAAATCTGAAGCTAAAATGCATCATTTTTAGATTGAGGTCATCTTTTGTGCAAGTCATCACTTTTAGTGTAAATGTATAAAAAAAATTGTGGCATATAGAAAAGTGTGCATTATAAGGTACCACAATTGGTGATGAAGTATGTCAAATGTGTTTTTGGTCCAGCCAACAGTTCAGAAATTAGTATTGTTAATTTTTAGTTGAATGATAAAATGGTTCGTGGCGAAATTTGTAGCCACCTCGTGGTAATGCTTTTATGATCAGAGGCGGTTTTCTAAAACTCATTACTCTGGTAACACAGTTGACTCAACAATCTCATGTGTAATGAGTGAACAAGAATCAACCACTGCAAGGACTTCAATGATCCCTAACTCTTTAGCCTAAAAAGGATGAGAAGTCCCTAAAGTGCTGGGAAACATTGACAGTTCAACAGTTTCTGGCAGGTTGTGCAAAGACTGTATTGTTATCTTCTGAACTCTTCTTTGAAAGATACCCCAAGAGAATCTGTTGTCTTTTGCTGAGTATCATTCTATTTATGAGGCAGAAAAACAACAAGCGTCTGTTGTGGCAGTGTTAATTTGTTCCTTCTCTATGTTCCTACCAGCTCATTCCTGAACACACTACCATTGAGAAGATGTCAGACAGAAAAATGTTCCAGATGCATGAAACCATAAACAAAGTTTACATAAGCATTGTGAATATTTCACTTTGATTCAAGTCGAACAATCGGTGCTAGAAGGGAATATGTTTGGTTTGACCGTCCAGATTTCTTTTTTCACCAGTAGCACAGTGCTTCCTAATGACAATGTGTGGATTGTGGGAAAAAACGTATTATTCAGCACCATCACTTAGGAACAGAAGCAGATATGAATGTAAACTGTGATTGTGGTAGTGTACAACCCACAAAGCTGTAATTTTGATTAACTATTGAGTCCACACCATAATTTTTCATTACTAATACAGTAATTGTTTCATTTATTTAAGGCGTGATAGTATACCTATTCATTCTCGGCGATTCGATAAGCGATGCTTGGATCGGTATGAGACTACTTTAATTTTTGCCCCGTAATCCCAGCATTACTGTCAAAGTGGTCAGTTTATGTCTCCCACCATGTGGAGCTCAACCTAGACACAAACACCTAGCCTCTGCCTGCTGTCGTACCTTGACAATTGAAGAAACCTCAGTATTACCTGCAAGAGAAAAAGGCAGTGATATTTTGTGCAGGTCTAATGCCGTGGCTACACCGAACACTGATAAAGTACAACATCAGGCGTGTTTCTGTCAACTGACTATAGCATTTGGCTGATATTTTCAGCTATAGCTCCAAACAGGCGCAGCCTTAAAGGAAATAGTCAATGACCAGTTGATAAATATTATCTGCTGGTGACCACCACTGATATTGTCCTTTAGGTTCCTAGTTATCAGATGCTTGTTGATGTAACCTGGAGAGAGTCTGTGAGCGTGCTGTGTCAGCATTTACTGCTGAATACTGTCCCTTAGAGAAAATTCACAGAACCTAAATGAAGCTTTTGACAGCAAACCTTTGACCTTGCCTGTGTGATGCTGAGCAGTGATTTCATGGCAAAAAGTGTTTCCTGGTACAGCTATGACCTGCTGCTCATAAATCACAGAGAAGGAAACAGGCCTAGTGGCATTTCCTCTTTCCTTCCCCAGTGGCTGGAGTTACTTTCTGCCGCAGAGGGAGGATTCCTGGCAGAGGATTTAACACAGTGCAACCTCTGCAGAAACCACAAACCAGAACAGTCCGAGGACTACGCAGTGCTGAGGGCAGCAACTGGACTCTGCTTCCTCTTATGCAGAAAAAGAGGTTAAAACATTGTGATGAAATGTCAGATCCACTGTCACTCTGACAAAGTTGCAGAGGTAATCAGCGCAATGCCCTTTAAAATTAGCAGGTTCTTTTTGGTCCTCCAAAGTTGGGCATCTGTGTATAAGTAATAACAAAGACTTGTTTTTATTCTAATTTAATACAGTACATTTCAGTACATCAAGACAACAAACAGGTCACAACTTACAAGTGAATGGGAAGATTCTGTGCAGACATCCTGCCATAATGTCAGACTTAATATATTATCCTGGTACATTTGAGAATCCACTGATAAAGCATTTGCATGTGTGACTCCTAATCTAATTTCGAAAGGTCTTAGTATTGTCCCAATGATCTGCTCTGTTTCTGCCCTGGTCTAGTAAGCCTTATCACTGTTTAAAGGTTTTGCATCATGTACATTTCCTCATCCTTGTTGGTTGCACTTCTGTGTCACACGATCTGAGAGGCTTGTATCAAGGGTCTAAATGAGTCTGCAAAATGTAGACGCGTTATGTCGATAAAACAGTTAAAATTCTTGTGATTAAGCAATGCCACTACTGCTTTAGAAGATTTTTATTGGTTTACTCTTTTAATGTACAATGAAGCGCACCTTTTCCTCTTTCTTTGTATATTCAGACCCTGTGCTCGGCGGTGGTTCAGGTGTATGTGGCCGACCGAAGCTGTAGCTGGGTGAAGAGGTGCTGTGGAGTGGCCTGCCTAGTCAAAGACAACCCCCAGAGATCCTACTTCATCAGAGTGTTTGACATCAAGGTGAGTGAGACTGTGCTGTAATGGAAAGATCTGTTAAAGCTTTTCACACTGCAGCATAGATGAATGAAGCATCTTCAGGGACTAGTTTGAGATTTTGATGTTTTCACTTTCTAGTAGAAAGGTGGATGAGAAGCCATCAGTTGGCGTAGCTAAGCTTGAAGACGGGGCACAGTGGAATCAGCCTGTTGTGCTTTGTCCGAATGTACTGTAACAGATCCCACCTATAAGCAACTATAATACTCACAAACAAATGTACTGTTTATGATCTTGATTGTTAAAGCTGCACAGAAATGCTGTTTTACAGGTGTTACGTTGAACTGTTTGCTAGTTGGAACCTATAACAATCGGCTGGTTTCTTGGGAGCCGCACAGAGCCAAGAAATTACTGAGCACACAACTTCAACATAAACTGACTAACCAGACAATTGCTCTATATATATTAAGCAGTAAGGATAAAATATGTTAAATAGTGAGCTTTAGAGGTGCCTCACATACAGAATAACATTAACCTTAACTTTATTAATCTCCTTGTGAATTTCTCTTTGGAGATTAATAAAGTATCTATCTATCTATCTAGGTTGATGCTACAGGTACGGACCCGTACCTGTAGCATCTGTACTAGAGGTACGGACCCGTTAAGGTCACTGAAGAGCTGGCGCCGGTTAACTACTGTTTGCTGCACATTACAGGCAGTTTATATGAATGACTTTGACGGCGAACATTGTATAATTTAACCAAAAATACACTGTCTCCTCTCACACTTTAGACGTTGCAGTTTTTACGCTTTTAGACGCCGTGTATAAATTGTTTGAAGTCCAGTTCCTATTAAGTAGTTTACCGCGTTCAGTGGTGGAAGCGGCTGACGAACTCCATTGCAAATGTTCCCATTTAATTTCGGACGCTAATTTACAAGATAAAGTTAAGGATGTCGAATATGAAACAAACACTCGTGAATGGTGAGGAGCAGCTCTTTAATTCGGCATGAATTAAAAAAACCCACAAACTCGATTTACTGTGATATTGTGAAATTTGTTTGTGGTTATGTAACTTAGCCATTCAACAGAGTCCGCTAACATTAAAGTGACTGACGTGCAGGGTCTGTGTTGACAGATGTAGAAAATACGTCAGGGTTTTGTTTAGGTTGTTAATATGTAATAGTCTGTCGCTACTTTTGAAGGTAAAAAAATACTTGTATTTTGCTGGCTGTTAGTTCCGCCATTTGTTTTGTTTGCTGTTTGTGCTTTATTAGAACAGGGTCACGTGAATAAAAATTTTTGCTATTTTTAATAGTAGTGCTGATTTCAACCCCCAAATCGCTGTCCGTGAAAAAGTCAGATAACTATAAAAGTCAGATGTGGACGTCTGCATTTAGATACAGCTGTATAGTAAATGCTGACATCCATGCTTACGATAGAACGCGGACATCCACGCTGCAGCATGCATACATAATACATGCACGATGCTGCGCTGACGTTCATCCGTGTTCCGCGCTCCGGTCGGAAGGGAATTTCTGGTGCATTGCACGCTCACTTCCGCTTTTGATGACGTATCGTGCTCAGACGACTCGTCGACGCGTCGTTTGGTGCAGCCCTAATAGAGTGGTACTGTTTAGCACTGTGGCCTCACAGCAAGAAGGTTCATGGTGTCAACCCATTGCTCTGTTAAGGCCTATCTGTTTAGAGTTTCCATGTTGTTGCTGTGGCTGTGTGGGTTTTCTTCAAAGCAGTTATTCCATGGAAGGTAAAACATCAATTTAAAAATGAGGGGCTTGCTTTTTAAACAAACAAGAAAGCAAAAATATACAGTGTAGATCTATACCTGTGGAGAAGTCAGTTTGTTCCCTCTGAACTTTTGCAAGAATCTTTTCTGATATGTCTTTATGTGCCTCATGTTTTTGCAGGAGGGGAAAACCATGTTTGAACAGGAACTGTACCACAGCTTCTCCATTAGCAGCTCCAGACCATACTTCATCTCATTTGCAGGCGACGTAAGTAGTATTCTTTGTGATTACTTCAGAAGTTAACATCCTCAGAAGCTGGTTTCACAAATTAGTCCCATATTTAATAAGAAATGATAATCAGAGATGATTATACAGACTCATATCCTTTAACCACTTTAGTTTAGTCTTTTCTACCTTGCCTTATTCAGTGCTTGCTAATCCTTATGATGTTTCTAAACCAGAAAAGGTAAGTTTTCCTAATAAAATTATTGGTAAATGGTCTGTAATTATATAGCGCTTTACTATACCTGCAAGGTACCCAAAGCGCTTTACAAGATACGTCACATTCACCCATTCACACACTGATGGCGGAAGCTGCCATGCAAGGCGCTAACCATGATCCATAAGGAGCAATTAGGGGTTAGGTGTCTTGCTCAGGGACACATCAACATGAGCACGACGGGCCGAGGATCGAATCGGCAACCCTCTGGTTGCAAGACAGCCACTCTACCCACTGAGCTATGCCGCCCCAATAATAAAATTATTGGTGAACAAACACCTTTAATCATTTTTTGAACATAATAATGTACCCCTAGAAAAGACTATCTATTTGTTTCTTTTCCTTCTCCATCAATCAAAATGTGGATCTGTCTGAATGAGTCATTCAAGCTTGTAACCCCTGGCTGGACAACGGATCCACCCATGTAGCATAGATCTACCCTCTTTGTTCCTAATGAATAGCTTTCTTCCATTCTGCTCACTGCTGTTAGCTGCAAGAGTAAACTCAAGAGTCCCTGTGCACTCTCAGCATCTCAGGAACTGAGGATTCAGGTCATTGTGTTCTTCAATGATGGCTATGTTCCTGGCAGTGATGATTAAATAATTATAATTAATAATCATAAACTTTTTATTTTTTGAATTTGAACAGAAATTTTCTGGTTTATTCTTGTACATATACACTGATCACACATAACATTTTGACCACTAACAGATGTAGGAAATAACCCTGATTATCTCTTCAGCATGACACCCATTAGTACGTTTGATATATTGAGTAGAAAGTGAATATTTTGTCCTCAAAGTTGATGTGTTAGAAGCAAGAAAAATGGGCAAGTGTAATGATATGAGTGAATTTGACAAGGACCAAATTGTGATGGCTAGATGACTGGGTCAGAGTGTCTCCAAAAACTGGAGCTCTTGTGGGGTGTTCCCGGTCTGCCGTGGTCGGTATCTATCGAAAATGATCCAAGGAAGGAACGGTGGTGAACTAGCGACAGAGTCATGGGCAGCCAAGGCTCATTGATGCACATGAGGATTGAATGCTGGCCCATGTGGTCCAATCCCACAGATGAGCTAGTGTTGCTCATGTTGCTGGAGAAGTTAATGCTGGTTTTGATAGAAAGGTGTCAGAATACACAGTGCATCGCAGTTTGTTGCATATGGGGCTGCGTAGCCACAGACCAGTCAGGGTGCCCATGCTGACCCCTGTGCACCGTGGAAAGCACCAACAGTGGGCACGTGAGCATCAGAAATGGACCACAGAGGCATAGAACAAATTGGCCTGGCCTGATGAATCACATTGTTTTTGCATCACGTGGATCGCCGAGTTAACACATGTGGATGACCTGGGGAATGCATGGCACCAAGATGGGTCCTGCCATCCATGTTGATGTTACGTTGACACATAACAGCAGGATAATGTGCTATGCCAAAAAGCAGAAATGTTCCAGGAATGGTTTGAGGAGCACAACAATGAGTTTGAGGTGTTGGTTTAGACTCCACCTTTTTCAGATCTCAGTCTAATGAAGCAACTGTGGGATTTGCTGGACAAACAATTCAATTCAATTCAATTCAATTTTATTTATATAGCGTCAATTACAATCAAATTGTCTCAAGACGCTTTACAGAACCCATATGCCTGACCCTCAGAGCAAGCCCAAACGCGACAGTGGCAAGGAAAACACCCTTTTAACAGGGAAAAAAACTCGAGCAGAACCCGGCTCTATATAGGGGGGGCCCATCTGCCTGCTGGCTGGGCGGGTTGAGAGATACAGAGGAGGGCAAGGGGGAGGGATGGGAGAAGAGGGAGGGGTGGGAAAGCAAGGATAATACAACACACATTTGGATACATGTATGATAAGATATGTCAATTGTAATTCCAGGGGGAAACCAATACATGATATTTTCTTAGTAGTCATAAACAAATGTGGTATGAACAAGCAGAAATAGATTAATGTTTTGATAGTATCAAGAGGAATAATAGGTACACAAAATAAACATGATGCCCAACATCGGTCACCAAAATTAAATTTACTCATTGTTGACATCATTGAGCCTCCCTTTCTCTGAAGAAAACCAAAGTTTAACTACATAATTGGAACCTGTATCGATACCACCAGATACGAGAAAACTGTGACAAACATTGAAAACTGACTCATAATTTACTCTTATGATGTACAGCTCTGACATTAAACATGCTACATAAATAGCTAGCAGTAAAATTCAAACAGTATGTAGATTAGCATAACAAGTATAGTGAGGGCGATGCAGAGTTGACTGGTGGAAAAGGGGAGCTGGAAGCGGATGGCTGGAGGAAGGTCAGCAGCAGCATCCCACAGTGGACATGGTGGAGACTAGACCAGTTGGTGGAACATCGACCGCAGCTCTGAAGCATCCAGTTCTGGGACCAGGGACACTCGGAGAAATAACACAGGGGCAAACAGAGTGAATGTACTGCAATAACGGTATACATAATTAAATGTAAAGGTAGATAGAGAAGGGCTCAGTGCATCAAGAGAAGTCCCCCAGCAGCCTATAGGCCTATAGCAGCATGACTAGGGGCAGAAAGGAAGGGACGTCCAAGAGGGAGTCAGCTGTGCAATGAAGACACAAGCCGAACCCCTCCGGGTCACCCAGTCAGCCCTAAACTATAAGATTTGTCAAAAAGGAACGTTTTAAGCCTGATCTTAAAAATAGAGAGGGTATCTGCCTCCCGAACCCAAACTGGGAGCAGGTTCCACAGGAGAGGCGCCTGATAACTGAAGGCTCTACCTCTCATTCTACTTTTAGAAATTCGAGGAACAACAAGTAAGCCTGCAGTTTGAGAGCGAAGAGTTCTACTAGGATAATATGGTACTATCAGATCTTTAAGATATGATGGAGATTGGTTATTAAGAGCTTTATATGTCAGAAGAAGGATTTTAAATTCTATTCTGGGTTTAACAGGAAGCCAGTGAAGAGAAGCAAGTATAGGGGAAATATGATCTCTTTTGCTAATTCCTGTCAGTACTCTCGCAGCAGCGTTTTGGATCAACTGTAGATGTTTGAGAGAGCTATTTGGACAACCCGATAATAAGGAATTGCAATAGTCAAGCCTGGAAGTAACAAAAGCATGAACTAGTTTTTCTGCATCACTCTGAGACAGGATGTTCCTGATTTTTACAATATTACACAGGTGAAAAAAGGAAGTCCTACAGACTTGCTTCATGTGTGAGTTAAAGGACATGTCCTGGTCAAAAATAACTCCAAGATTCCTCACAGTAGTACTGGAGGTCAATGTGATGCCATCCAGAGTAACTATTTGCTTTGAAAGCGAGTTTCTAAGATGTTTGGGGCCAAATACAATGACTTCGGTTTTGTCTGAATTTAGCAGTCGGAAGTTAAAAATCATCCAGGTTTTAATGTCCCAAGACAATCTTGCAGTCTAGCTAGCTGATCAGTTTCATCTGGCTTCATAGATAAATACAATTTTGTGTCATCTGCATAACAATGGAAATTAATACAGTGCTTCCTAATAATGTTGCCTAAAGGAAGCATGTATAATGTGAAAAGTATCGGTCCTAAGACAGAACCCTGAGGAACTCCATGATTAACTTTAGTATGCTCAGGAGAGTTATTGTTGACATGCACAAACTGGGACCTATCTGATAAGTAGGATTTAAACCAGTCCAGTGCTGTCCCTTTAATGCCAATTGAATGTTCTAGACGCTGTAATAAAATATTGTGGTCGATTGTGTCAAACGCTGCACTAAGATCTAACAAAACAAGTATAGAGACTAGTCCATTATCTGATGCTATGAGAAGGTCATTAGTAACTTTCACTAGAGCTGTTTCTGTGCTATGATGCACTCTGAAGCCTGACTGAAACACTTCAAACAAGTTATTCCTTTGTAAGTGTTCACATAATTGATTTGCAACTGTTCTTTCCAGAATTTTAGAGAGAAATGGTAGGTTGGATATTGGTCTATAGTTAGCTAACACATCTGGATCCAAAGTGGGCTTTTTAAGCAAAGGTTTGATGACAGCAACCTTAAAAGCCTGTGGTACATAGCCTGTTACGAGAGAGAGATTAATCAGATCTAACATTGAAGAATTAATTAAAGGTAAAATCTCCTTGAAGAGTCTAGTTGGGATAGGATCTAAAAGACATGTTGATGCTTTGGATGTAGAAACTGTTGAAATTAGTTCAGAGAGACATATAGGAGTGAAGAATTCTAAATATTCATCAGGTCTAACAGCCAATTCAAAAGCATCTGTGACATTTGTAGGAAGGGCCAGATTATTTTTTTCTCTAATCATAACTATTTTATGTGTAAAGAAGCTCGTGAAGTCGTTACTGGTTAAAGCTAAAGGAATACAAGGTTCAACAGAGCTCTGACTCTTTGTCAGCCTGGCTACAGTGCTAAAGAGAAACCTAGGGTTGTTCTTGTTCTCATCTATTAAAGATGAATAATAAGTTGTCCTGGCATTATGAAACGCTTTTTATAGAATACTAGACTATTTTTCCAAGCCACATACACTTCCTCTGAATTAGTGGAATACCACTTTCTTTCAAGCTTTCAGGATGCCTGCTTTAAAGTCCGCAAAACGGGAGATGGTATGAAGCGTTCTCTGCAGCAACACAAAAACAATTTGGGAAACATGAGGGGATATTTCTCTTGGTTTTGTGACTCTTCAGGAGTGTGAAAAACAAAAAGCTCTGAGGCTTTGTCCACACGTAGCCGGCTAAATCATAAAACACATACATTTTTCTACGATTCGGCCTGTCATCCATGCGTAAACGTAGCTTTTGGATTTTAAAAAAGGAAGTTTGGAAAACTCCCGCCAAAGTGGAGATTTGGGAAAAACCCCGGGTAAGTGTTTATGCGTGGACAGAAAAAAGCGGACTTTTAGGAGCGTAAACATCACTGCCTGCGACAAAACTGCTTTGACGTCAGCCATCCAACCTTTGTAGACAATCTGAGCAGAATGGACATGCTCAAAACTGTACTGGTGTCAACAATAGTACAGGTGCTTTTTGCGTGTTTGTTCTTACAAGCTCATTTACTGCTCTACCTCGAGAGCACTGGAGAAGGACTGCTTTGACTTATATTTTTCACCTGATAACCATTCCACGTCCTTGGCATGTTTGACGCAAGAGACGCCACCGCCGCTTCTGGGGAGACCGGGATGCACAGGCAGCTGGTGGGAGAACTTTGAGATGAAAGTCGTCCTCCCGGAAGAATGGCGTGATAATTTCAGAATGTCAGGGTCCTCCTTGCTTTCCTTGTCGGAACTGCTCACATCAAAAGACAGTCCACTGTCATGCAATCACCAGTCAGTGTGGTCAAGAAAGTTGCCTGCACCCTGTACTACTTGGCTGACGAAGGTAGACTGAGGAAAAACTGCAAATGCGTTTGGTTTGTCAAAGCAGGTTGTCTCAAATTGTTAGACAGGTATGCAAGGCTATAACAGTGCATCTGGGACCCCAGTATATACAACTGCCTACAACTGAAAGTGCTGTTACTTCACTTGTGGAGAGATTTGAACAGATACATGGCTTGCCCCAGTGCCTCGGTGCTGTGGATGGCACTCATGTGGGAATTAAACAACCATCCTCCAATTCCGCTGACTACCTGAACAGAAAGGGTAATTTTACCTTAACCCTTTACGCTTCAGTGCGTCGTAGGTGTACCGCCGGCGGTACACCTACTAATTTGTATAGGAATTTCAAGAATGTCCGACGGCTGCAAACCCGATTATACAAACACTATACGCCGATGGAAAGCTTAGATTCTCATGAATCCGCCGGTATAAACCACTTTCAGATGTGATTACCACAGCGGGTGAGAAAAACACATTTGTCCGACAAAAACAAATATTCATCCATCCGTTCTCTATACACTGCTTCAACGCACACCACGCGACTCACATTTCCAGGTTCATTATTACACACAGAAAAAAAGATTCCACAAAAAACGGCCATAATCCAACCTTTTACATCCAGACGACACAAGCCAGTAAACTATTTTGTCCAAAACATGTCCTGAAGTCGGTATAAAATCCCCGAATCGGTCGTTTTCAAGGAAATGCACCTCGCGATGCGCGTCCAATATTCCCTGTATTTTTCGTCATTTTTTTATTTAAAAATAGAATATTAGCGATTTTTTTGTACTGAAAATGGCTGGAATTGACTGCAGCTTAAAGGGTTAAACATCCGGGCCAGTTGTGACTATAAGTACTGTAAAATGGCCGGGAAGCATACACGACGCTCGTGTCTTTGCCAACTTGTTGTAAAATGACTTTTTCAAAAGTGGAAATATTCCCTCAGAATATATTATATATGCACTCTGGTCTCCTGGTGTGGTTTGGAAACATTACAGAAGATGATCTCGCTCGGTTGGCGCAGACTGTAAAAACTGTGTCAAGAATCATTGGATCCCCTCTGCCTCAAATTGGTCAGCTGTTTGAAAAGCGCTGTAAGAAAAAGGTCCTGAGCAGTATGCAGGACCCCAGTCATCCTGCTCATGCTCTCTTCTCCTACCTGCCATCGGGGAGACGTCTGCGCTGCCTACAAACTAAGACCTGTAGATCTAGAGACAGTTTTTATCCTAAGGCGGTGTGGCTCATGAACATTAGCCTGAAGAGGCGCTAATAACTTTTTATTGTCTGTTGTTGGTGTTGTGTTTTTAAATTGTATTTATTATTTTTATCGTATTAACTTGTAGAGAGTGTGCCGAGGGCAAACCATTTTTCATTGCTTATGGTACTTTGTACCCTAATGTATATGACAATAAACTAAACTTGACTTGACTTGACTTCATTTTTTTGTAAAGCTAAATGGAAAACAGAAAAACATCAACACTGGTGAACTTACAGCTTACGTGCAAATGAAACTGTAGTTACCTCAAAAGAACATTGAGTTTGATGTAATTTGTCAACAATTATAAACATTAAGAGAAATAGAATTATTAATCATCACTGAAAAGCCTGGTGCCATATTTTGTTTATTGCGGAATTGATGACGTGAGACAGAAGCTTATTCTGACTGGATAAGCTTGATGTATATTTACATTTATTCGGTTACGTGTGGATGGAGATTTTTGTAGAAAACGGGGACGTGTGGCCGCAGGTTTTTTCCTAAACGGAGGGGGGGGGCAGATATTCGGTTTTAAAAATACCCAGCTACGTGTGGACATGGCCTGAGACTCGACAATGGGAGAAAAGAGGCTGGCACTGGGAGCGCCTGGAACAGAGACGGTCTCTACTAGCCTAGCCGCGCTAGACCCAGGTCTGAAGACACAAGGGTCTAGGAACTCTCGACAGGGAGGGAGGCGAGCTAAAAGGTAGTCTTTCAAATCACTCTGCAGCAATTGGGTAGGTATACAATCAATCTGCGCAACGAATAGGCTGACGTAGTTCCCAGAGCGCCGGAAATCAGAGGATGCGGGAGTTCGGTGAAGCCTTATTTATACAGTCAATGGGTGAAGCTCAAGTATATTACACACATGTTAACAGAAAGATTATTAAGAGTCGGTGCTAATGGAGCTCAACGACTGTTGTCGTTTATGTTGTCGACTCTGGCAGAGAATTAAATTCATTGCCGTGGGTTGTCTAGCACGGCTAGGCTAGTTGTTTCCGGTTGTTTCTGTCAGAATCGTCGCGCCTCTGTCGTCACTTAGTTACGCCCGCCTTCTGACTCTACACTTCACGCTGATTCGTCGGCCAGTTTTAGGAGCATCCAACCTCGAGGCTTACCGAGGGTAACTAGACCCACCCTAGCAGAGAATTAAATTCGTTGCCGTGAGTTGTCTAGCGTGGCTAGGCTAGGTCTCTACCAGTAAGAGAGCGGAATGTTTTAGAAGTACACAGAGGAGAGAGAGCCAAAGTATGAATTTGGAACCTTCTACCGTTTGTTTTTAGTCAGGGGATAGTTCTCTTGTGTTGTTTTAGTCCCCGTCTCTCTCCGTCAGCCTCCCCCTGCCCCTCGCTGTGTCTGAGAGTGGCTGCGGGCTGCGCTGTCCCCCCTCCTCACAGAGCGAACAGGTCTTTCAGGGTCCTATAGCCCATTTCCATTGTTTTTGCCATTGCAGAAACTGTGGTGGACAGAAAAAGTTTTTTGGAGTGACTTCTGAGGATTTTGTAAATATCTGTCCAGAAGTACCTAAAATTTTCCTGCATTTTAGTGCAAATAGTGGTATAACTGTATTGATTGGTAAATTTGCACATTATTTTATGACAAAAACAATTTATATTTTCATTCTAAGTTCTGAAAAGGGTTGGTTACACAGGTTTATGGTGTTCACAGTGAAGAATCTAACCTTATCCTACTTGGGCTTTGTATTTTTTCTGCAATTTTAGGTCGTACATTATATCAAAATGTATAAATAATTGTAGAATCACACAGGTGAAGTTGTGCTGAAATAATAGACACCAAGCAAAGCGAAATCAACAATTTTTAAGGTGAAATATAAATAAAATCAGAATTAGTCAAAAAGAGACCCAGACCTCTGAATTTTAAAATCACATGTGGCTCTTCATCCTTCTTTCAGACTTGTCAGATTGGTCTGAACTTTGCTAGTGAAGAAGAGGCCAAACGATTCAGAGCTGCCATCAATGACCTGCTCAACCGACGACAAAGGAAAACAGGTCAGTTTCACTGTGTGAGTTGTTCTTTTTTCTGCTTCCTCAGTCACTGTAACCTTTCATACCTTACACTGAAGAACTCATCTCCTCTTGTACTAACCCAGCCTGAATCTGAGCCCCAAACCAGTCTGCCTCACTCATGTCCAACTGTACCAGTGACATAAGCATAGTTTTTATTACCTCCGCCAAGGAGGTTATGTGACACCCGGCGTTTGTCTGTCTGTCTGTCTGTTAGCAAGATAACTCAAAAACGCCTGGGAAGATTCAGATGAAATTTTAAGGGGATGTAGACTATGGTAAGAGGAAGAACTGATTTAATTTTGGTGGCAATCCGGAAAGGATCCTGGATTCTGGATCACTTTGAATTTTTTAGTATGTTTTAGTATGTGGTCCAAAATATGACAAAAACATCATAGGTTAGTATGTCGTCCAACAAATTGGAGTAAGGTGTCCAGATAGCTCAACTGGTTAAGAAGGTGATTCGTAAACAGCACTGTATCAGAGACGCAGGTTCGATTCCAGCTCATGATCCTTTACTGCATGGGTTTCCTGTTTTCCTCTCTATCCTTGGCGGAGGTGTGCATTCTCTGAGTGCTTTTCTAGTTCTACATGAAAAATGAAAACACAAAGAAGTTTTGTTGTCTGCATTAATCATATCATCTCAAGCAATGTAAATATTGACATAATACAACAACAGTTAACATCAACATCAGTAAGGATTCATGCTTTTACTATGATTTGTATGTATCAAATCAGATACATACTGATGTTTACTGATGTTCTATTATGATGTTGGAGTAGATTTTGAAAAGGATGTAGGAAGGCAGCTTTAGAAGGAACCAAATAGTCCCACACACTATTGGACACATGGAGATCTAAGGACTGAAAAGTACTCACTAGCAGTTGATAATATGTTGTGTTGTCACCAAAAAAGGCAGGTTTTGTCATACAATATATAGAACAGTCATCTTTATGAACACAACGCATTGTCTGGAGAATTTTGTTTAAGTTTATGGAAAATTTTTCAGAACATATTTATGCAGAATAAAAGACTAGAATGTCCTCTATCACTGATTCCTGATTGTATTGTTCCAATGCACAGCTCCATGTTTTAATACCACATGTGGAACAACAAAGCTATCTTCAGTAGGGCTGCAACAATGAATCGATAAAATGGATAATAATCGATTATTAAAAGCGATGGCAACGAATTGCGTTATCGATTCGTTGTGTCACGCGATTCATGCGTCACTCGTCATGTCGCGGAGCCATCTACTTCACCTGCAGAGCGAGTTGAACAGAGCGAGGTGGAGACAGAGCAGAGGAGGCATTTTCAAAGGGAAGTAAATTCAACAAATGAAACATGACCAGCACAGAGAAAACAGTTTGACCGAAGTCCTCAAAAGTATGAGAGCATTTCACGCTTCACAAAACAAAGACATGCTGCGTGTCCACTACATGCGAATGCACGCATCTGAAAATCGCACTGATGCCGGAAAGTCACAAGCGGGCCAGTACGTGGTCACGTGACCGCGCTTTCAGCTTGACGGTCCAGTAGATGAGTCTGATAAACACAGCGGTTGGGCCGCAAACTTTCTCTATTATTTCGAAAACACTTCAGGGAAAAGTATTTCTAAAGCATTTGAGGCCAGAAATAATCTGTGCAGCAGCTGAACCTGTCCTCGTTTTAGTTCACCGACGGCTAGTTTAGGTGTTTAAGGACAGTAGAAGTTGAGTCTACTTTATAAAAATGAGCTGCAGGTAAACACACTGGATCGCAGCTGGAAACGCACCAACCGGCCACATGTGATGTGTCGCATCTCGTGGACACGCACCTTACGTCACTGCATTATCCTACATTTGTTCCGTTTTAAAGTGAGGAAACGCAATATCAGTCTCTCTGGTAGCTTGCCTGATGCTAGGGTTAGCTTATTAACTGATTAATGACAGAGATAGGGCGTGTGTGACTGTGAGAGAGAGGTTTTTTTCACTTTCATCAGCCAAAGCATGGTTTGAATATGCATTACAAATGAATGTAACTTGCACACTATAGTGGTAATAATTTGAAGATTAAGCCTCAAGTTTTAATTTTCTGACAACATCTGAGTGAAGACACTGGTCTGTGTTGGAGTGAGGCAGGATGAACTGCATTGACAAGCTTCATGATGAGAAAGACATCATGTACACCACAGCAAGCATCTGTCTCACTGAGAGCATCCTCAACATCAACGCCTCTGTCTATGGTTGAAGATGAAGGCTTCCCTATAATGATCTTATTTGTTCTGTCATTCCAAATCTTCTATTTTTGAATAAAGAGGTGGAAATTAAAAATGTTTTTTTATCCGATTCATCGATTAATCAAAAAAATAATCGGCCGATTAATCGATTATTAAAATAATCGTTAGTTGCAGCCCTAATCTTCAGTCACATCTGCATTAATGAATACAGCCAACCCTTCATCTTGAACTATAGTACAGACTAGAGGTGCTGTGAACAGTGACAGCAAGACCAGCTGTCTGTGGACACATTTGCTCTATGAGAGGGGTACAAGTCACTATAGACATGACAATCAGCTTTCAGTGTGTAAAATCTGGAAAGGTTTTTTTTAATCTGAAAACATGAATTGAGTTTGGCTTGGGACAGTTTTCTTTTCTCTGCTGCTCTGAGCTCAGCATCTTTCTCTCTGCTCTTGTGAAACTGTGTAGTAAATACCTCTGCTGTGAGGCTCCTCTTTGGCTTCCCTCCAGTTCCTCTCAGCATGCTGGCCTTTTGAAGTGCACAGTTCAAACTGTGCTGATGAGTAGAGAGTTCAAAGGCTCACAGAGCTCAGACACAGAAGGCTTTAAAGGTAGTGGAGGCGGGGCAGTGGATGCCACAACTTGGCTTTCAAATCTTTTGCTTCTCTTTTGCTTCTGTTCTTCTTCTACTCATGTAGAAGACTTCCTGACCCTTCTGCCTGCTGTGCCAAAGATGTTATCTTTTTCGGCTTTGATACCTCAGGGCTTTAAAACTACCAACTCATATGTGATAGTCACCGAATTGTAATAAGTAACCCTTATAACACTTCCTGACTCTTGGGACCGCTCACCTTCTTCTTGCCTATTCAAAAGTCCAAACAACTTTGATTTCATGTGTTCTAAAGTTCGTTGGTTCCTGTTGACTTTGTCCTGCGACTATAATTGTGTTAATTTTTCTTTTGCAGAGAAAAGAGGTGACCCTAAAAATGGTATGTTGAACTTAATATTCATCATGCAGCTTCAATAAATCAGATCAGCGTGATTAAGTGTTGTTTTGGTACTTTATTTACTAATATCTATCAGTATCGGCATTGATCTGTTAACTTTTGTTTATTGTGGGTTTTTTTTTTTTAACTCCAGCCTCAAAAATACCAATAACATGGACACAAGATTAAAAAATAAATGCATCCAGGTCACCTTTCCACATCCTCTGTATCAATAAAACATAACTAGTACAATACAGCACAAAATTTACACAGGAAACAACAACAGCACCACCATGCTTTAAAACCCATTCATTTCAGTGGCTTTTGCTAAATCAGAGTAGCTGTACTTGTATGAAAGCAAGACCAGCAGCTTTGCTCTACTGCACTAAATTGTTAGGTAACTCTTGCATTTACTGAATTTTCATGTTCTGCTCGTGCTTTCATGAGCTTTCACTGGGTGCTCTGGCTTATTTCCACAGCTCATAGACAAGCTTAGGTTAATTGATGATTCTAAATTTAGCCATAGGTGTGAAGGTGTGAGTACATGCATGCCTGGTTGTCCCTCCAATAGCAGTCTATGGTTATTAGATAAATATATGATGGGCATTTACACATGCACCGAAATGTGTAGTCTGAGCATCCTCCAGCTCTGAAAAACTGAGTTCTGCAGTCTGTATACCCATTTAAATATTTGTTTTAGACAAAATGTATGTATACTGTTACTGAACACAGAAAATCTGTCTCAGACTAGGTAACAATCCTAGAGGTATAGTGTTGACCAAAAATTTACATACACTTGTAAAGACCATGTATGTCATTGCAGTCTTGAGTTTCTAATGACTCCTATAACTCTAAATTTTCTATGATAGAATTATTGAAACCCATGCGTCTTTGTCACAGACACAAAAAAGAACAAAGAATAATAATGCATTTTAGTGCTTTCATAGATTAGTTATGAGTTATCTGAAAATATAGCAGATCAAAAATATACATATAGCAATGCTAATATTTGGTTAAATATCCCATTTTCACCTCGCCTTGATGTTTTTGCTAGCCATCCACATGCTTCTGTCAAATTTCAAGTTGTATGTTTGAGCACTCGTCCTACAGAATTGGTACAGTTAAACTAAACCTGTTGGCTTTCTGACAGCCTATTAGCTCATGATGATGTAAAACACGCTTGACTTTGGACAGTGATGAAAAAAAATGATACTTTGTAATGCAGTCATTTCGACTGACTAATGAACGTGGACAGTTCGCTCATAATTGTTCCAGCTGTGAGTCACCTACATGGGGAAAAAAAGTAGGAAAAATTAAATGGAAGTGCTCCAAGGTCTCACTTCCTGTTAATCTGCCCCGTACTTGCCATTTTACGAGGTGTGATGATAAAATATTCCAAGATTGTTCCCTCTAAATTTCAGCAGCCACGCCTTTTCTAAATGTTACCATCATCTACCTTAAAGTAGACTTCTGTGCAGCGATGCACTGCTCCAACTGGCCCTATAATGTTTCTAATGGTACTTGGAACTTCTAGCATGTAAAAATCTCAAGTACCGTCTGTGATGGGCGATGAATCTTGCCCACTGTCTTTAAAATGGCAGCCTTCCAACTTGAATTTCATGTTGGAAGTAAAAAGTCGCAGAGAGCAAAATCTGGCAAGTAGGGTGAGTCTGGAGTGGTTGTTGTGGCCGAACAATCCAGGCTACTCTCACTCACTACTCTGTGACCAGGCACAATATGCAGTCAGAGCACCTATTTGCCATCACATCACAGTTAAGGTCTATTGCCTTAAATGTTCTTCTTCAGACACCTCAGGATGTTACAGCAAAACTCTGCCTCAACAGTCTGACTCTAGGGGATTAATTCACAACACGCAATCCTTTGTCAAAGAAAACCTACAATATGTTCCTGGAGTGATGCTGACCTCATGCACACTCTCTGGTCTTTGAGACTGCAGGGTTTTTTTCTCTGCTGCTGTTTCGTCTCTAAGTAGTAGCTGCATCCCTCATCATCATTAATGATCTTTGACATGAAGGTTGGCTAATCAAGGATTGCTACCTGACACAGAATGTGGAGTTTTCTTGTCCTCTACAGTTTTGGGCCTATGGAGAAATTCCACATGCACACCTACCAGTGATCAACAGGTTACAACTGGTCCGGCTGTTGATAGTCCAATACGCACAGTCTCCTGACTTGTGACATGTACTGCTTGCACATGTTGCATCTGTATGACAGTTTTTTTTTTCATATAGACACGATGTGCATAGTCTAAGCTGTGTGATTACGCCACGTAATCTAATGAATGACCATTCTGTCACTAACAATGCGAAACGCCATCTAGAACAAAACTGAATAAATAGCTAAACAAGGAAACAAAGCCACGCATATAAATATCAAACACAGTGTCCAGGTAGAGTGCCAAAGCTTGTTTCCAGCATGAAACACCAGCTTTTTGGTTACAAACACACAAAGGCTGTTGCCTCACATTGCTCTGACCTGGATTAACTAACATCTTGTATGGTTGAGTTGTTTTGACTGAGATCAGCATTTGGGGTATCTGTTTGGACTCTCATTGTGATGTTTGTGGGCTTCAGTGATCCTACAGGATACATAGGTGACCAATTAGTAAACTGTATGCATCTGGTAGAAGATCTAACTGTACAGCAAGACTAATAAATCAGTCCCTCCAGGAATTCGCGATGTTGCGATTGCGCGAATTCACGCGAAATCAACTAGTCTCAGCGAATTTTGCGCGGCCTTGCAATTTTGTCCAATCACCACAACTGTCCCACAATTTTGGCCCGCCTCCCGTGAGTTCCACCAATCATAGCAGCTCCCCGCGCAAACGTGATGCATGTACATCACCGAATTCAGTTTCTTGCTTCTGGTTTTGATGATGCAGTCATGTGCGATACTAATGTCTCTCATTTACCAACAAAAATTACTGCTGAAGAGCTAAACTGTTTTACAACCGTGCAATATTGTGGTGGAATACAAAAAAGAAAAAAAAATCATTAATTGATACACACTTTTTTTTAAAACACGAAACATATTAGAACGACTGAAATGAGCGGACAACATACCAGACAAATCACCATGATGGAAACTGTTGCATCCAGATCCCTTAGAGCACTGAAAGAATGAGGTAAATTACATTAATTATTCTCCCAAAGAACATGGCGGAGTTATGTGACGATCACGTGTGTGAATTCTTCCAACATAACTCGAAAACGGACTCAGGGATTTGAATGAAATTTTCAGGGTCGGTCAAAAATGACACAAGGACCAACTGATTAGACTTCTGCAGTGATACGGCTTAAAGTTTGGATCCACAGATTTTTTTTTAAGGATCCATAGCAGCACGGCATCTGATAGCGGCACGGTAACCATGGCAACAAGTGAACGCTACCTCAGCGGCCTGATGACGATCACATGATTGTGATCCTACTACAAATCTACCACTGTGGACGTATCGGAAATGACACAAGGAACAACTGATTAATTGCGGGGGTGTTTCTGAGTCCCATCGATTCCCGTCGCCCGCTACATGTTTAGGTCACTCGATTCAGTATGCACACATACATAACACACCTGTGTTCAGCACAAGGTCAGGTAATGAACTGTCTTGGTGGAGTACTGTGCTCTCTCAGCGCTGTTCTTGTTAATTGACATGACAAGCCGTAAGCATGTGTGAACACGTGTGGCAAGAAGTGAAATTAACTTTTTAAGCCACTGACAGATGTGCCCAAATAAGATTCATTCAATAGTAAATTATCATTTTGTTTCGCAAATCTACCAACCACGTCATATTAAACCAGTATCTGGCTGCTGCTAATGTCCCACCATAGTGTGCCAGCTTTTGTGGAAATGAGTTGGAACGTTAAATAATTAATTTCGGAATAAATATTGTCAATTACAATGTTGAAACATGTTCTACAAGCTCAGTGTTTCCCCTCCTATATGACCAACGAGGCAGGCCGCCTCGCTGGTATAGGCCACCGCCTCTTTACAATTTTGCCGACATTGCTGCCTCACTGGTCCGCGCCAAAAAAAAGAAAAGAAAAAAGTAATGCTAAAATATTAGAAAGCATTGACACATAAGTCCGGTATATTCGCCGCTGAAATCAACAAGCCAGAATGGCAGCCTTTTCTCGCCGTGGCTGAAGACAGCAAGGCACATCCCCATTGGTCGGTAACACTCACTTAAGGTGGAACTGCATTTTCAGGCTCCAGTCAAAACATTTAGGCACGACAAAACCCCTTCTCACGAACGAGACAAATGATTTCAACGGAATATAAAGTTCCTACTTTCTTTTGATTAAATGATTTATAGAGTGCCCAAAATTATATCGTTCAATGGCAAAACAAATTCTGTGTTCAAATTCTAGTTCTGTGTTCAAAAAGGTAACAGTTTTGAAAACAGAACTAACTCCTTCAGAAAACCAATTGTTAACCCAGAGTTGAAGTTTTCTTTCACATTTTTAAGTAAAATGAAGGTCATGACATAACCTTTTTGTTATAAATAAAAATGAAGTGGGAATTTGGTACCTAACATGTAGTTGTTTTTAGAATAAAAGTAAGTCACCACTTCATTCCAGATTCAAGTCCTTTGTCATCTTTTTCAAATTTGTAATAAGAACTGATGTGGCATTTTGGAATGGCTTGTGGAAATCTGACCAGAATATAATAGACTGGACTAGTTGACATGTTTTGATCGCAAGGACAAGTGGGTTTATATTTGTCATATTTTCTCCCTATCACTAATTTTTAGAAAAGAAACATGAAATTTTTATTTAATTTATTTTTTGGAAATGGCTACAAATACAACAAAATGTGCTCCAAATTGTGCCAGAATGCCCCATTTTGCCTCTTAATTTTCAAAATTTTTCCTTGCCTACACCCCACCACCTCACAGCCATTTCAACCCAGGGGAAACACTGCAGGCTGGAAAAAAATGCAGCTTTTTAGCAACTGTCACTGTCTCCTGCAAATTCATCACAACAAATAAGCTTAAAACATCGCAACTTTTATCGCAATTTTTTAGAAAAGCTGCCGCGAATTCAGGCATTTTCGGCCGCAACAATCGCGATAAACAACCGCGAAATCCTGGAGGGACTGATAAATACAGTGTTAATGCCCAAAGCAGATGTTTTTTGTGTGTGTGTGGATGACGACAGCAGTCTGCAGTAGGCATTGTGTTGTTTCCTGCACGTTGGCAGCGTTGTTCTACACTCTGTGTGACTCACACACTGACATAGCGTAGAGTCTGCCGCAGGTTAATCTGGTCAGCAGGAAGACCATCTGTGCCATATGTAGAACACATGGTCTCTGTAGTTGTACCCTTTAAACCTTGTTGTGATGCACATTAGTCCTAATCCGTAATCCCTAGGCACTGCTGCTGTTTATCTGGTTTTGTATGGATATAATTTATTCCTTGATAAAAATGTTGTGGTTTTTTTTTAAGAAGTCCGCTTAACATTTTGTAAACATAAGTGTAAATGGGACTGGGGGGAGCTGAGGGCTGGGGGCCGGAGTCTATCCCAGCTGACTTGGGGCAAAGGCATGGGACCCCCCGGAAAGGTTGACCGTCTGTCGCAGGACTACATATACCGATATACAATCGCACTCGTTTTCACACCTACGGGCAGTTTAGAATAATCACCTAACTTCAGCATGTTTTTGGACTGTGGGAGGAAGCTGGAGTACCTGGAGAAAACCCATGCATGCACAGGGAGAACGTGCAAGCTCCATGCAGAAAGCTCCTGGGAAGGCCAGGTCTAGCTGCATGGCACAGTGCTAACCAGAGGTGGGTAGTAACGAGTTACATTTACTCCGTTGCATTACTTAACCCTTTAAGCTTCAGTCAATTCCAGCCGTTTTCAGTACAAAAAATCGCTAATGTTCTATTTTTAAATAAAAAAAATTACGAAAAATACGGGGAATATTGGACGGGCATCACGAGGTGCATTTCCTTGAAAATGACCGATTCGGGGATTTTATACGACTTCAGGACATGTTTTGGACAAAATAGTTTACTGGCTTGTGTCGTCTGGATGTAAAAGGTTGGATTATGGCCGTTTTTTGTGGAATCTTTTTTTCTGTGTGTAGTAATGAACCCGGAAATGTGAGTCGCGCTGTGTGCGTTGAAGCCGTGTATAGAGAACGGATGGATGAATATTTGTTTTTGTCGGACAAATGTGTTTTTCTCACCCGCTGTAGTAATCGCATCTGAAAGTGGTTTATACCGGCGGATTCATGAGAATCTAAGCTTTCCATCGGCGTATAGTGTTTGTATAATCGTGTTTGCAGCCGTCGGACATTCTTGAAATTCCTATGCAAATTAGTAGGTGTACCGCCGGCGGTACACCTACGACGCACTGAAGCGTAAAGAGTTAAGTAACTTTTTGAAAAAAATGTACTTCTGAGAGTAGTTTTTCTCTACCATACTTTTTATTTTTACTTGAGTAGATTTGTGAAGAAGAAACGCTAGTCTTACAGTGGGCTACACTCAACTCCTTACTTGTTTATTTACCGCATTAGATCTGCTTTATTTTGCCAGAGAAAAGCCCCAGTGGATCTACCACATGACTATGTTTCACCAATCAGACGAAGCAACAATAATCACGTGACTGCGTTTCACCAGATGTCGCCCTGCCGACACATGACCACATACTAACTGTAGCAGCATCGCGACACAAACTGTACACACGTCGCAGACGAAATGAAAAAAACGGGGACATTTTCGAGACGTTTGATCTTGCTTTGGAGTCTGAAACCATTAGCAGAGCTTTAGCATGGATATCTTGGGCTTTTGTTATTTATTTTTGGTATTTTTCATTATTTGGAAATACCATGATTTGCACATTATTTTACATTTTTGTCTGTCTGATCACATCATTTCTAAAAAACAAATCGGGCATTACAATCAAACAGTTACTCAGTACTTTCAGTACTTGAGTAGTCCTTTCACCAAATACTTTTTTACTCGAGTAATTTTTTGGATGACTACTTTTCACTTATACTTGAGTGATATGTTGAAGTAATGTTACTCTAACTTGAGTGCGATTTTTGACTACTCGACCCACCTCTGGTGCTAACCACCACGCCACTGTGCAGCCCGCAACAAAGGTCCCCCACGTAAAATTGCTGACCAGACACCTCCAACTGCTGACAAGGTGTGACTATTACTCAGTCATGCAATCCAAGAGACTTCAAAGGCATTTTTTATGTTTGTGATATCCAAGTGGAGTGCGCAGCACAACACAGACGCAAACCAGGGAGTGAGCAGTTTTTTTAGTTTGTGGGCTAGCTACAATTCTCATACAAAGGAATGAACTCTGTTGAGTCCCATACTCAGTTCTTAAAATTCATCTGTGAGTTGTGTTGTTATACACTTTTGACACCCTCCATTAGAAAGCTCTGTTTTCAGGCTTATTGTCGGCAGAAGGACAAAACACAGCACAAAAACATTTAGCCACTTTAATCACGACGTAACAAAGAAGGTAATTTGTCTAATGAGCCTCTAAAGACTTAACTGACCTTTCATGAATTAAAGCCTTCAATTGTTCTGTTTTGTATGATTCTCTTATGCCTCCTGGGTTCAAATCATAAGTGGTTCACTTTAATTAAAGTGATTCGTGAGCCAGTATAGGAAACCTATATAGCTGTTGTAAATTTTTGGCTGTGTGTTTTTATTAGACATTTGTTTGCATAGTGCTGTTGACCAATTGTGCTAGTAATAATGAAGTACTTTAAAGTGAAGGAGTGCATATCCTGTGTTTTTAGTTATGGTTGTGGAACTTATATAATTGAGTAACTAGTTGTATTTGCAAAATTAGGCACTGACAAGTCTCTGCTTCAGGCTGAATGAAGAGTAAACATAGCAGTTTGGGTAAAATGGCTTCAGTGCAATGCATGTCTTTTTGTCCTTATTCTTCCCAAACGTACATGCTATTTTAGTGTGTTTGTTTGGCTGCACCTGAACACCAAAAATGAACAAAGTTGTGAGTAATGGTCCCAGTGCATCAGACCACCTGTTAGTTAGCTGTGTTTGCACGTTATCTGAATGACTTTTTACTTTCATTAAGTCCTCTGACTTTTGGCAAAATGTGATGCTGTAAAGACTGTCCCCAGGATGCTTTGAACAGGTCAGTCATCTCTTTGCTTCATGGACGTGCCTGGATCCAAGAACAATCTGGAAATTTGTACATAGTCATATTGTCAAATTTACTTTATTTGCAGTGAATGGATATTATGTGTTACATTGCACGAAAAGATAATAAACACAGCACGTGTAACTAATATTGTGTGTGATTAATTTACGGCAGTGTTAAAATCTATTTTAGTAAGCGTTAGGCATGGGATAAAAATGTAGATAGCTGTAACATAAAATTCAATGAGTAATATGAATCTGACCAGACATTTAAAGTCAGCTCTCAGAAGTTTAAAGATTCAGTAGTTTTTGTCTTTTTTGTCAATACCATCATATTGATGCCCCATTAAGAACCATCCCAGCAGCTCTCCTTGAAAGTGGGAAATGACCAATAACCATGTCCTGGGCCTCAGGAGACAACAGGTTTGAGGCAAGCCTTTTGGTCTGGTCAGAGAAATCCAGCATTTGTGGAGGGGCCAGGGATTTAGACTGGGATTAGCAATAGATTAGTGGTTATGTCAGATGTTGTTGAGGAATTATTGAGATTATAAGGAATTCGAGGACTGAATGGCTCAGACCAAAAGGAGGAGAGCAACGGTCAACATGTCCATTAGAAAGGATGGCTTAAAGGTCAGTGCAGACAGATGAAGTCACGATTAATGAACATGAAACAGAGAATTTAAAGCCGCCCTTTGCCATATTGATGCCTTAGGTACACAGATTATTAAAGCAGTATTGATGATTGATATAGCTAAAAAATCAATTTCTGTAATTGAAATCCATTAGTTAACTAAGGCAACGCAAAGAAAGAAAATAGCATACTTTTCTTATTTTGAGTGGCGTTACATTGAAAAAGCTTCTAGATTCTAACTTTTTGAACTGTGCAGAAGCCCTGAATAGTAAAATGTTGTACTGAACAAACAGCCTACTGATGCTAAAGAGCCTGTTCAGTGGCGGAGCTAAACATGTAAAATTTAAATGAGATCTAATGGCAAACTTGAAGTATGAGAAATCATTAACATTTGTCCCATACTGTGTACAGGTCCGGCTCTGCCCATGGCCACAGTGGACATCAAGAACCCAGAGATCAACAATGTCCGATTCCACAACTCCCACAGCCACCAGCAGCCGTACCACCTTAACAACATGCTGAGCCACAGCGGCTTGACCCGGAAGGACAAAAAGACCAAAGGCAAGAAGAAGAAGCTGACCAAGGCTGATATCGGCACACCCAGCAACTTCCAGTGAGTCGCAGTTAACATCACTGAGAACTTCAGCACTAATTAATCAGATCAGGCATTGTCTTTTATTATTCTTCGTAACTGTCCGTAAAATATCTAAAAAGTAATGGAAAAAAGCCCTTCAGAATTTGTAGACGTGGTAGGGATGTTCTTTTTTGTGTGAAACACAATCCCAAACCTACAATTATTAAAGTGACAAATTAGTGAAAGTTCAGAAGAGTTGGAGCAAGTAGGTTTTGGCTTTTTTGTTTGGACCAGTGTCTCAAACTATTTCTTATCAAAATATTTCAAGTTGAGTTGAATTTTCTCAATTTGGCAATTAGTCAACTAATTCTTTCAGTTCTAGTTAGGTGATTCACAAAAGGCAGAATCAAAAGGTTGGGCCCGATCCAAAGACAAAGACTGGGTAACACTCTAGAACAGTGGTCGGCAACTGGCGGCCCGCAGGCCAAAACTGGCCCGTCAGGAATAATATCTGGCCTGCCAGATGATTTTGAAAATTTGATTTGGCACAGAGCCAAGCCAGTCCGTCACTGCAACACGAAACTCGCGTGGTCGGCTACTGCTGGGCATTTCCGCGTTTGCGCTACTGGTCGGACAAGGTTGTAGCCAGATTTCACTGAGCAACAGTGTGTGCAAAACGTGTGTGTCTCGGGAGTCATTTTTAATACATCTGTGATCAGAATTGAGACGTGTGTCCCAAGCAGCAGCGATCAGTTGTAGAAGCTCTGTTGCTCGCGGTACCTCACCCCCCCCCCCCCCCCCCCCCCCCCCCGCGGAATTGGAGCGCAGCCCCACCGCAGGTTGGCCCGCTGTTCTATTGTTTACAAACATTTTGGCCCGAGGCCACATCTACTTGCCGACCCCTGCTCTAGAACCTCTGAATCTTATATTTCCCAAACAGCAGCTTAACAGTATCTATCTTTCATTAGAGCTTCACTGTCCAGCAAACACTTGCAACTTCAAAGATCTCCAGTATTGTAGCACAAGTTTTTGGTTGTTTGTTGTTGCATTTTTTTTTTTGTTTTGTTTTTTGTAACCTCAAGTCCAAGTTCAGATGCAATAGGTTACATTCTAGTACTTTATTCACTGAGTTGTAGTCGTAGGTGTACTCAAAACTATTGAACTGATTCACTTGAAAATCAATCTTCCTTTAAAGTAAGGTCTGATGGGCTAAATTAGTAAAATGGTCAGCAGGACTGTAACATGTACAGTTGGCCTTTAATGTGCTATAACCTTGAAGGCAAAGGCTAATTCAGTCAAGAGTTTAAAAGGAAGTTCAGCTTCTGTATTGTCTGTGCTGTCTGATCCAGCAGTGACAGTCTGCTTAATGGCAGCAGTAAACATGTTACGTAGAGTCTGAGTGCTCAATGACCACACTGTCAAGAGTGCGAGTGAGTGTGTGTGTAGGCTCTCAGTATTTAGCATATGCACATTGTCCTCCTCGTGCACATGGACACACAGTTTATTTACTTCTGTATATTTACATGTTGGCACGTGTGATCTCACCACATATCTGTCCCATCTTCTTCAGACATATCGGTCACGTGGGATGGGACCCAAACACAGGTTTTGATGTGAGTATCCCTCTTTACACACACGATCACACACAAGAGCACAATAGTAACCTGTGTGGTGGCTGCATGATGAAATCGCACAATAGGCTCTTGTAGCTTCTTGCTCATATTCACAGACATCTCACTGCATCTGAGAAGCTGCACAGACACTGAATGGTCCAGAGAGAACCCAAATGCAGCCTCGTAAACTAACTATTGAGCAGCAAGATGGGGAAATGAATATGGATGGTAAATACAAACTTTTTAAGGCACTCCTCTCTTTTATTAATTAGTGAGTAATGTGCTACTTCATTCTACTCTCCCTAATGTCATATTCATAAGGTTGTATACGGTACTTTCCGGAATATAAGCCGCTACTTTTTTCACACACTTTGAACCCTGCGGCTCATACAATGATGCGGCTAATGTATAGATTTTTACGGGCGAACTTCATGCCATCAATACGTTTAGCCTTGTCACATCAGACCAATGAAATTACCGAACAGGGCACAGTGGACCAATGAAACTTTTGAAACTGAATTGAATCAAACGCGGTCACACTACATTCTTCAGATCAGTCATTTTGCGCATCATACACACACACTCATAATGGAAAACACGAAGAAATGCATATGATGCAGCTTTTAAGTTTGTTTTTTTTTTATTTTAATTTATTTATTTGGACGCAACAGTGCATATTAATGAACATAAAATCTCATAATAGTTTACACAAGGTTGCAGTAAATATGCCATATTTAGCACAAGGCTAATATCCATCTGTTGTTCCACACATAAAAGAAAAAATAAAAGATAAATCCAGGATGGCAGCAGAGATAGGGGGATTTGACACCATCAACCACTACACATTATGTTCTACAAGACAAGTAAGATTTAAACCATGATATGGCGTCTGCAACAAAATTAAAATATGTGAGCTTTGCCAATTGGATTTGATGGTTAACAGCGTTCAAATGCCTTCTTGAGATCTAAAAACATGACTTCTACTCAGAGGTCCTTGTCCAGTAGAGAATGAACTTTTTTAGTAAAAACACAGTTCGCCGTTTCTGTTGAATGATTTGCCCTGAAGCCAAATTGCATGTGATGTAGTGGGGTGCTCCCTTTGTCAAGATGTCTGGTAAGCTGATTTGCTGTCCATTTTGCAGCATCCCTCAAAACTATTGGGAGGATGCTGATTGGCCAATAGTTGGCTACCTGTGTTTCAGTTTTAAAGATGGGTGTTACAGTGGCCTCCTTCCAAGAGGGTGGAACTGTTTTTTTTAATGATAGACTGATTAACCATAAGAGTGATGAGTCGTACAAGTACATTTGCATGTTTTTTTTTTACAAAGTTAGTGTCGATACCATAGACATCCTTAGCTTTGGAGGTTTTAAGAGCAGAAATGATCCTTGCTACTTCAGTCTCTGTTATGCTTTGTTGCTGGAAAGTAGTCGGATTGTTCTTTAAAGGACGAGGTATTATAGAAGATGCATTGGGGTCATTTCAGGTGAAATGACCAGATATTCCTTGGGGGTGTTGCTGCACCATTTTCAAATTAGTCCTAAATTTGTGTGCCATTAGATAGTCACAAAAGTACTTTCTATGCAAAATTGTAGGCCTGTAGCTCAAATAGTTTCTGAGTTGTGGGGGTCTGAAATTTTCTGAATTTGGGCTTTAAAAAGCCTCGCCAGCGTTTTCTTGCGTCTTTAAGTGGTTATTTCTCAGCCTCTAGACATACCAGAGAGCTGTGAGTTGGTAAACATGGCCTCTGCATGTAGCTAATGCCCCACAAACATCCCCAGGTGTTTCCCTACTCTCTGCAGGCCATGGGGGCTTGCTAAAAATGCTAAAAAAAATTAAGAGATACCTACTCACGAGTGGGATTTGGGACCTTAAAAGTACTAGAAATACTGCACAGAAGTGTTCTAACACCCCTGGGTTCCATTCTACACAAACTTGTGTGATAACTTAGCAAACTGGAGCTTTCTAGGTACCTCAGTTTGGAAAATATGAACTCCCAAAGTTGGACGAGATTTTTAATTGGCTATTTTTGGTGGCAAAAATCTCAGTGTGGGACAGGTACCAGAGACCCCAAATTTTTCTACAAGACAGTTTCATCTGTCTTCTATCACTGTACAAAAAATCAGCAGGGTTATATTTGTAGTTACTGAGATATTCTTACTCAAAATGGCATGGGTAATGTCAATTTTTTTTTTTGCTTTTCAGTACTTTAAATTGGGATACAAGTATTAGTAGTCATTCAAATGGTAGTATTATGTATGTTTTGTTCTTTCTGAAATGTTAGGTGACTACCTTCAAAAAGTGTAATGGTATAATTTAGGTATACCAAAGTTATAACTTAAGTAGGTTCTTTTGCTTGTAACATGACATTGCACAATTAAATTTAACATGTTTAATCCCACTGCACTTACACTGTAAAATTCAACATTATTGTTGTTATTTTTAAATGAATCAACCATGAACTACTACAGAGCTCCCTGAATTCAAGTTAGTACATGTAATTTGTATGTATGTTATAATTGCATGTATGCATTGCAAATGGGTGTCAACATGTCATATCTACAGGTATGGCTCTAAACTAGACCTTGTGACACGAAAGGGGCATTACATTTTTTTGCTTTTCAGTACTGTAAATTGGGATACAAGTATTAGTAGTCATTCCAATGGTAGTATTATGTGTGTTTTGTTCTTTTTGAAATGTTAGTTGTTAAAGGTGACTACCTTCAAAAAGTATAATGACATGTTGACACCCATTTGCAATGCATACATGCAACCATAAACTACTACAGAGATCCCTCAATTCAAGTTAGTACATGTAACTTGAATTCAGGGAGCTCTGTAGTAGTTCATGGTTGATTAATTTAAAAATAACAACAATAATATTGAATTTTACAGTATCAGTGCAGTGGGATTAAACATGTTAAATTTAATTGTGCAATGTCATGTTACAAGCAAAAGAACCTATACCTAAGTTATAACTTAGGTATACCTAAGTTATACCATTACACTTTCTGAAGGTTGTCACTAACATTTCAAAAAGAACATAACATACATAATACTACCATTTGAATGACTACTAATACTTGTATCCCAATTTAAAGTACTGAAAAGCAAAAAAAATAAAATAAAAAATTGACATTACCCATGCCATTTTGAGTAAGAATATCTCAGTAACTACAAATATAACCCTGCTGATTTTTTGTACAGTGATAGAAGACCGATAGAACTGTCTTGTAGAAAAATTTGGGGTCTCTGGTACCTGTCCCACACTGAGATTTTTGCCACCAAAAATAGCTAATTAAAAATCTCGTCCAACTTTGGGAGCTCATATTTTCCAAACTGAGGTACCTAGAAAGCTCCAGTTTGCTAAGTTATCACACAAGTTTGTGTAGAATGGAACCCAGGAGTGTTAGAACACTTCTGTGCAGTATTTCTAGTACTTTAAAGGTCCCAAACCCCACTCGTGAGTAGGTATCTCTTAATTTTTAGCATTTTTAGCAAGCCCCCATGGCCTGCAGAGAGTAGGGAAACACCTGGGGATGTTTGTGGGGCACTAGCTACATGCAGAGGCCTTGTTTACCAACTCACAGCTCTCTGGTATGTCTAGAGGCTGAGAAATAACCACTTAAAGATGCAAAAAACGCTGGCGAGGCTTTCTATAGCCCAAATTCAGAAAATTTCAGACCCCCACAACTCAAACTATTTGAGCTACAGGCCTACAATTTTGCATAGAAAGTACTTTTGTGACTATCTAATGGCACGCAAATTTAGGACTAATTTGAAAATGGTGCGGCAACCACCATCTGGTGAAACCACACAGAATGACCCATTGAAGACACTTTTAATTTCAGATACGCTGTCAATGAAATATTTTTTAAATTATTGGACACTGCCATAGGGTCCTTGACCAGGACGTTTTTCACTACTAATTCATGGGTCATAGTCTCCTGTTTGTCTTGTTTGCCTCGTAGTTTATTTAAAATTGTCCGTGTTTTCCCGTTACTTTTGGCACTATAGATGATGGAAATAAAAAAGTTTGCTTTGGCCCTTCTTAAAGTTTGTATGGCTTTGTTGTGTGTATATGTGTAATTTAACCAATCAGTGGACAGTCCTGACTTCAAATCTTTCTTGAGTAGTGCATCCCTTTATTTCAATACATTTCTGCAGTTTTGTTCCAACTATGGTCTGTCTTCGTCAGATGTCTCCGTCTCTGATGAAGACAGAAGGCTCCGTCGAAACATGTCAGGCATAATTTTGACAAAATTACGTGTCTGATCACAGAAAATAAGGTTTATACGTTTTCTTTCATCTTTGTGAATTTTCAGACTTTTCGGCAGCGTCTTAGTCATGTCAAGAAACCACTTCTTAGATAAACACTTCCTGTGCCACTGTAATGGTGACAAAATAAAAGCCCATAACATTAAAAATACGCCTTCAAAATAGAAGCCTGGAGGGAATGATTATTTTAACCTGAGCAAAACAAAGGCTTGAAAAAATGATGACCTGATCAACAGATCTTTATAAGAGTAACTTACACACAATTTGGTATTCATACATAACATGCACATGGATAACACATGCCTGTGCTCAGCACAAGGTCATTTTTTATTAAAGATTTCATCCATCGGAAATGATACAAATACTGAGCAACCTTGGCGTCGTACTGTGCTCTCTGTGTGCTTTTCTAGTTAATCATGTCACCTCAGTTTCAGGAAATACATTTTGCCAGTTAGACTTCTTTTCATAAAGAATTTCATAGTGATTATAAAATGTGACAAGAGCAAAGCAGACCTTGAAACCTTCTGAAATGTGTCAGGTACATTTTTAATAAACATTTAGATTCATTTTAGTATAGGCTTGGACTCTATATTGGAGATGCCCAATATTAAACGACTGAGATAGGGGTCAGGCACAAAGAAAACTTTGAGGACATCTCCAGTGGCCATGATTCTGCTCTTTTTGTTTAAGTAGGGAGATCAATATGATGGATCAAAGCAAATGTTGTTAGTTTCTCCCTACATACCACAAACAGCAATAAAAGATCAATAAAATTATACTATTAATAGATCTATAATGTAAAATTGATGTCTGACAATATAGAGTTAGGGAACATGAGGAGAGCGTTGGGTACAACATTTAACAGAGGACTCCAGGTTGAATGTAGGACAAATTGAAGTCCAGTTGAGGTATCAGACTACATTTTCAATAGAGGAAACTAAAGGTGACTTCTAGTGATATACTACACTTAAATCAATATGTAAGAAGAAAATCAAATATCGCGGTGAAGGAATCAAGAAAGAAAACAAGTTTTTGAGTTTCTAGTGTCCTGTTGAGACAATTTGAATTATAATTGGTGCTATATAAATTAAATTGAATTGAATTGTGCCAAATACCTGAATGGGCTCCTAAAGAGAGGTAAACATGAAAGATCTTGGATCATTTGACGTCTGACAAATATTTGCATTTGCAAAATGTTGGCTGTTAATGAGCTGGACTTGCTGTAAACCTCATTGTATAGTTGTCAGCTAACAAATTCCTTGTTCAGACTGATGGGCTTAATGAGCAGGAGGCTAATTGCTTTTCATTCTCTGCCTCTCAATTGTGTCTGTTTGCATGATTGACTGAGCCTGCTGAACCGTCCTGAAAACAAACACATCCCGTGACACTATGCCAGTTCCAGAATGCATTGCAGCATGACGGGAACAAAAGGCAGGTGCTGCAGGTGAAGATCTGATTTTGTGGAAAGCAGCAGTGTTATTGTTTTTGTTAGCTGTCAGGCATCTTGTGTTTCTACTTGCTGGCCACCAGGTGTCACACTGACACTTTGACTGAATGCTGGAGGGTTTACCGTCACTGCAGAGGAAGCAGACGCTCAAAGCTTCTGTATTGTGACAAGCGTTAATACAAATTAAACTGAATCAGTCCAAGAGGAGCAGGGAAATCTTCAGTTTTCATTGAATGAGTTCCAATAAAGATGTTTTCACACCTCTGACAACTTCCGTAGAACCCGAAAGAGCAGATTTGTTGTGCTTCTATACAATCTGCTGTCAGAGCCATGTGCACGTACACACGTCCCACACATGCACACTAGAAAAGCATGATGGCAACCTTATGACAAGGAAACTGTATGCTAACAAACAAACAAACATTATGACATACACAGATGTTACACCAAACGAGTTCTGGTGAATGATGCGCTTGCTGTTTGCAGTGTTTCAGTACTGGACAAAAATATATATATATCTGGTTTTGTTTTACTAAAACTCACAAGATTTACATTTAAAGTAATCAACTCAGCAAAATTGTGTGTATTTTAAAAGTGCTCCTTGTGTTCTCGACAGCTGAACAACCTGGACCCCGAACTCAAGAACCTGTTCGACATGTGCGGCATCTCTGAGGCGCAGCTAAAGGACCGTGAGACATCCAAGGTCATCTACGACTTCATTGAGAAAAAAGGAGGTGTTGAGGCCGTGAAGAACGAGCTGAGGAGGCAGGGTGAGATAACACACAGAAACACACAGCTTTGATGTGTCACACTGATCTAAAATAATGCTATAGAATAAAGCTCCGATCAGTGTCACTCGATTTTAATTTGCAGTGCTATAGAACTGTCTGTATAGTAGACATTGCCCAAGTTTTTATGACCATAGAAATTATAAATTATTTCTAAATAATCTAGATAATTCACTGGTATGTTGTTTTAATGTTTAAATTCTCCAAAACCCACTAGTTATTTGTCTTTTTGCTTCATTGCTTTATTTTGAATACATTTGAATTTTGCACTGTTGGTCTGATAAGACAAGCAATTGGATGTTTCTCACTTTCTCTGGTATTTTACAGAACAAATAATTGATTGTTTTATCTTGGCAATTAAGTCTAGTTTCTGTTTTTGCGCAAGTGTTGAACATACACTACCGTTCAAAAGTTTGGGGTCACCCAGACAATGTCATGTTTTCCATGAAAACTCACACTTTTATTCATGTGCTAACATAATTGCACAAAGGTTTTTTTTAATTATCAATTAGCCTTTTAATGTGATTAGCTAACACAATGTACCATTAGAACACAGCAGTGATGATTGCTGGAAATGGGCCTCAGTACCCCATGTGGATATCCCATTAGAAATTAGCCATTGGGGTGGCTGTGGATCAGGTGGTAGAGCGGGTCGTCCAATGATCGAAGGGTCGGCGGTTCGATTCCCGCTCTCGCCTAGTCATGTGCTGCATGCCAAAGTTTTCTTGGGCAAGATTCTGAACCCCGAATTGCCTACCAGTGACTGTTCCACTGGTGTATGAATGTATATTGACTGATGTTGCAGGTTGATTAGCAACCTGCACATTAGTGTGTGAATGTGTGTGTTTGGGTGAATGGGAGCAATTGTTTTAAAAGCGTCTTGAGTACTCTGATGAGTAGAAAAGCGCTATATAAGAGCAAGACCATTTACCATTGCCATTCCCAGCTAGAATAGTTATTTACCACATTAACAATGTCTAGACTGTATTTCTGATTCATTTTATGTTATTTTAATTGAAAAAAAGTCTTTTCTTTCAAAAAGAAGGACATTTCTATATGGCCCCAAACTTTTGAACTGGAGTGTAGATCTGGTAGTGGTCTCTGAAGCTCCTTCATGAAACAACCAAAAAAAGTTGCAGGTGTCACAGTTTGCAGAACAAATTGCACTGTTACAATTTAAAATGACAGAAAAGCTTTTTGGCTTAATGAAACATTATGATTCATCTCATGGCTTTATCTTGAACTGTCATTTTAAGACAGCAGATATGAGTTCTGCTTATGAAATTTATTCCCTCTCTGACTTTTTTTTATTCTTTGTGACAGGCTCTGGATACTTCTGTCCTGAGTTTTCCTCCATGTTTTATTCATGATAACCTGCACTGTTTTGAAAGCAGACGAAAGAAATGTAGAGTGATTGGAATAGGATTTTTTTGTGTTTATGTTTAAAACAGTGTTTTAAAAAATTGTTGTGAATCCCTCATTAGTCATGTAAATATAAATGTTATCAGTGGCTGGTAGGGTTAATCAGGTAAGTGAACAAGGTCTCTGCTTTAATTTTGAATGTCAATTGGTCAGCTGATTTTTTTTTTTTATTTATCTATTAGGGTCCGAGCACAGACGGTGCCGAGGATTGATGGTGGCAGGCACCGACGGTCCCAAGGCACCGCAGTGCCTAGGACCCTATTGAAACGCTAAGGTTTATTTATTAGGGTCCAAGCACCGATGGTGCCGAGGACCGACGGTGCCAGGCACAGATGGTCCCACGGCACTGCGGTGCCTAGGACCCTATTGAAACCCTAGGGTTTATTTTTTTTATTTTTTTTTTTTTTTTTTCTCTGGGCAAATGAATTGCCTTTTTGGTGACCTTATCATAGCCCAAAACATCAGGACTGGCGAAAATTTCATGTGCATGTGTGTGGCAAAATGGCTCCATAGCGCCTCTGCAAAATTGAAAATTTGGTCATTAGGTCAAATGGCAGAATGTTTCATCTACAGCTACAATATTTGGTGGGTATATGCAGCACATAAGAAAACGCAAAAAAGTCAATCACAGCCGTACTGTAAACCTAACAGGAAGTTGGCCATCTTGAATTACCTGTTAAATGAGCTCAGATTAATAACTCATCACGAGTTAGTCCGGGACGTCAAATTTGGCCAGCATATGCACCAATCTTACCTGATGAAAAGTTATCAAAATGTTGTGCAGAAGCCAAAGGGCGTGGCCATGGCGACGCCCACAAATATTGATCATTTGCCATGAAACAGAAAATGGTTTCGAACTCTGCTGAACATTCTCCAATCTCAATGAAACTTTACATGTATGATCAGAGACCTGCCCTAATCACAACCATGTGGCATCAAGAATTTGACATTTTTTTACACTTTCATGTACTATTGTCAGCCCGTTGGCCAGATTCAACTCAATTGTGGTGCCATAAGCCTCAACACATTGATGACGATTCCCAGTGAAAATGGTGACTTGTTATCAAAGGGCGTGTCTGTGGCGGTGCGGCGAATTTCGATGTTTTGCCATGAAAATTTAGCGATTTATATCTCAGCTGAACAAGATCTTATCTGCCCCAAACGTCACATGCTAGACACCAGGTCCAATCTGAAGACATCCACACTCATAAATTCTGAAAACGTCATAGCGCCACCTGTTGGTAACAGTAAGTTTAAGGCATTATATTTTCAGTTACTATGGCCCTAAACTTGGTGATATGCTTGAAATTGGTCAGCCAAGTCTTCACCTCTTGACAATCTCACACTGTGAAGGCTTTGACATTTCATGCGATGCTGTTGCCGTAACAACTAAATATTGCTATGAAAAACAAAGTACTGCCCAGTAGGCCCACCACCTACAGGGCAGGAAGTCGGGGTCGGGTGCTATGTCAACCGGGGAGTAGGCAGGAGCAGGCGCCTGGGTGTGCCGCCCCCTGGTGGCGTAGACTGGTTCTGGGGATGTGGAACGTCACCTCACTGGTGGGGAAGGAACCTGAGCTGGTGTGGGAGGTGGAGCGATACCGGCTAGATATAGTTGGGCTCACCTCCACGCACAGACCCCTCTCCAGGGTTCTGGAACCAGAATCCTGGAGAGGGGTTGGACTCTCTCCTATTCCGGAGTTGCCCAAAGTCAGAGGCGCCGGGCGGGTGTGGGGATACTCACAAGCCCCCGGCCGAGCGCCGCTTTGTTGGAGTTCTGTACGAGAGGATCGCCTCTCTGCGACTTCGTGTTGCGGAGGGGAAAACTCTTGACTGTTGTCTGTGCTTATGCACCGAACAGCAGTTCGGAGTATTCGACCATCTGGGTGGTGTCCTGGAAGGGGTACCGCCCGGGGATTCGATAGTTCTCCTGACAGACTTCAACGCTCACAGTGCAGTTGTGGTGGGGAGGGTTTTCGGTTTGGGAGCCTCAGGATCACATCTCTACTTTTTGCGGATGATGTGGTTTTATTGGCGTCCTCAGACCGTGACCTTCAGCACGCACTGGAGTGGTTTGCAGCCGAGTGTGAAGCGGCAGGGATGCGGCTCATCACCTCCAAGTCCGAGGCCATGGTTCTCTGCCGGAAACCGGTGGATTGCTCCCTCCGGGTTGGGGGGGAGTTGCTTCCCCAAGCGGAGGAGTTCAAGTATCTCGGGATCTTGTTCACGAGCGATGGGAAAATGGAGCGAGAGATGGACAAGCAGATTGGTGCGGCATCAGCAGTAATGCGGGCATTGTACCGATCTGTCGTGGTGAAGAGGGAGCTGAGCCGTAAGGCGAAGCGCTCGATTTACCAGTCCATCTACGTTCCAACCCTCACCTATAGTCATGAACTTTGGGTAGTGACCAAAAGAACAAGATCACGGATACAAGCGTCCGAAATGAGCTTCCTCTGTAGGGTGGCTGGACTCAGCCTTAGAGATAGGGTGAGGAGCTCAGACATCCGGAGGGAGCTCTGAGTAGAGCCGCTGCTCCTTTACATCGAAAGGAGACAGTTGAGGTGGTTTGGCCATCTAATTCGGATGCCTCCAGGGAGACTTCCTTTGGAGGTTTTCCAAGCACGTCCGCCTGGGAGGAGACCCCGAGGTAGACCCAGAACTCGCTGGAGGGATTATATATCCCGTCTGGCCTGGGAACGCCTCGGGATCCCCCAGGAAGAGCTGGAAAGCGTTGCTGGGGGGAGGGACGGCTGGAACAACCTGCTTTGCCTGCTGCCTCCGCGACCCGGCCCCGGGTAAGCGAAAGAAAATGGACGGAAAACAAAGTACTTTTTGACAGGTTAGGAATACTCCAACGCTCACTAAAATTACCACACACATAACCATCGACCCAAGGAATGACAGTGTATGCATCTTGCCACAGCATGTGGTATCGCGCCCCCTACAGCTTTTTTTTTTTTACACACAGCCCTTGAGGTGTGTTTAACCTGCATCCACGAAATTTGGGAGGCTTATAGAGTACATCAGGATGCACAAAAAAGCCTCTTGGAGCGATACCCTAAACCCAACAGGAAGTCCCCCATCTTGGAGTAATTGTGAGAATTTTGGGGATTTTTGTCATTTTTGAGAGCGAACTCCTCCTAGGGGGTAACTCCAGGAGACCTGAAATTTTGTCAGTCCACACAGCAGGACTTGGTGATGAAAAGTTATCAAAATGTTACCCAGAAGCCAAATGGTGTGGCCATGGCGACCTCTAGAGTTTTGATGCTTTGTCATGAAACATCAGCTGTAGTATCTGTAGCATCCTCTGCATGCTCCAATCTTTCTCAAACTTTCCATGTGTGATCACAGTCCAATCCTGATCACATCCATAGGCCAACATACACTCTCAGTCGCAGCGCCACCTGCTGGATGGACAAGAAATGCTGTATAACTAGCCTGTACATGCTCCAATCTGCCTGAAACTTATCAAATGTCAGAGTCCAGTCCTGATGACCTCCATTGATTAATATACGGTCACAGTCATAGCGCCACCTAATGCATTTACAGGAAGTGCTGTGTAACTAGCCTAAACATGCTCCAATCTGCCTGAAACTTTACATGTGTGATCAGAGCCCAACCCTCATCACAACCAAATGCTGAAATACAGTCATAATCATTGTGCCACCTGGTGAATGGACAAGAAATGCTGTATAGCTTAGCTGTACATGCTCAAGTCAGCCTGAAACTTTATATGTGTGGTCAGAGTCCAACCCTCATCACATCCACTGTTCAAAATACACTCTGTCGCAGTGCCACCTGGTGGATGGACAAGAAATGCTGTATAACTAGTCTTTACAAGCTTGAAACTGTTTGAAACTTTCCATGTGTGATCAGAGTCCTATCCTGATAACACCCATAGGCCAGTATACACTCTCAATTGCAGCGCCACCTGGTGGTTGGATGGTAAATGCTCTATAACTAGTTTGTACATGCACCAATCCACCTGAAACATTGCGTGTGTGATCAGCATCCGTTGCTGATGATATCCATTGGCGGAAATACGCTCTCAGTCCCAGCGTCACCTGGTGGACATGCGTGGATTTGCTGACCAACAAGGATGCGAGGACCCGTCCAATGCTGCTTGCAGCTTTAATCTTTTATTAAAACACACCAGATATCAGACCATGCCCAGTAGTAATTTTAAGTGCTAAAACTTTGAACTGCAAGTACACACGTGGACAAAATTGTTGGTACCCCTCAGTTAAAGAAGGAAAAACCCACAATTCTCACTGAAATCACTTGAAACTCACAAAAGTAACAATAAATAAAAATTTATTGAAAATTAAATAATCAAAAACAGCCATTACTTTTGAATTGTTGATTAACATAATTATTTAAAAAAACAAACTAATGAAACAGGCCTGGACAAAAATGATGGTACCTCTATAAAAGATTGAAAACTATTTGACCAGAGTGACATGATTAACTCAGGTGTGTCATTTAATTGACATCACAGGTGTTTCCAAACTCATAATCAGTCAGTCTGCCTATTTAAAGGGAGACAAGTCGTCACCCTGCTGTTTGGTGAAAAGGTGTGTACCACACTGAACATGGACAACAGAAAGCGAAGGAGAGAATTGTCCCAGGACATCCGAAAAAAAATTATAGACAAACATCTTAAAGGTAAAGGCTATAAGACCATCTCTAAACAGCTTGAAGTTCCTGTGACAACAGTGGCTGATATTATTCAGAAGTTCAAGACCCACGGGACAGTAGCCAACCTCCCTGGACGTGGCCGCAAGAGGAAAATTGATGACAAATTGAAGAGACGGATCGTTGGAATTGTATCCAAAGAGCCCAGAGCAACCTCCAAAGAAATTAAAGGTGAACTCCAAGGCCAAGGTACATCAGTGTCAGATCGCACCATTCGTCGTTGTTTGAGCCAAAGTGGACTTCATGGGAGACGACCAAGGAGGACACCACTGCTGAAAAAAACTCATAAAAAAGCGAGACTGGAATTTGCAAAAATGCATGTTGACAAGCCACAAAGCTTCTGGGAGAATGTCCTTTGGACAGATGAGACCAAACTGGAGCTTTTTGGTAAGGCACATCAACTCTATGTTCATAGACTCAAAAACCAAGCATACGAAGAAAAGAACACTGTCCCTACGGTGAAACATGGAGGAGGCTCAGTAATGTTTTGGGGCTGCTTTGCTGCATCTGGCACAGGGTGTCTTGAAAGTGTGCAAGGTACGATGAAATCTGAAGACTATCAAGGCATTCTGGAGAGAAATGTGCTGCCTAGTGTCAGAAAGCTTGGTCTCAGTCGCAGGTCATGGGTCTTCCAACAGGACAACGATCCAAAACACACAGCCAAAAACACCCAAGAATGGCTGAGAGAAAAGCGTTGGACTATTCTAAAGTTGCCTTCTGTGAGCCCAGATCTGAATCCCATTGAACATATGTGGAAGGAGCTGAAACATGCCATTTGGAGAAGACACCCATCAAACCTGAGACAACTGGAGCTGTTTGCTCATGAGGAGTGGGCCAAAATACCTGTTGACAGCTGCAGTACGCTTATTGACCAATACATAAATCGTTTAATTGCAGTGATTGCCTCAAAAGGTTGTGCAACAAAATATTAAGTTATGGGTACCATCATTTTTGTCCAGCCCTATTTCATTAGTTTGTTTTTTTAAATAATTATGTTAATCAACAATTCAAAAGTGATGGCTGATTTTGATTATTTAATTTTCAATAAATTTTTATTTATTGTTACTTTTGTGAGTTTCAAGTGATTTCAGTGAGAATTGTGGGTTTTTCCTTCTTTAACTGAGGGGTACCAACAATTTTGTCCACGTGTGTAGTTAGTGGACATTTCCGGTTTAAGCAGCTTATGGTCAAAACAAACATCTGTCAGTGTATGAACCATCAACACTTTAAACATATGCTGCAGCTCGATCTGGTCATGCATGTCAAAACAGGTCTCCAGAAGATAACCTGTTCAAAGCGGGTTTTACACTGCTGACATGTTGGTGATGTTATTTTTGATCTCAACACTGGCACACAGAGCCTGTTGTATGCAACACTTCATCACTGGGACTCGCCTTTCCTCCTTGCAATATTTTGAACTGATCTGCTGACCAAAAAAGTGCTTTGAGATCCAAGTACAAACAGAAGTGATGGGCTCAAATAAAGCTACCCACCTTCTGAGAGCTTAATGGAGCAAGGCTTTTAGAAAAGGAGATCTCTCATCAGCACAGACATGCAGTGTTGGAAATCATTTTGGTGTGCTTCTAGTCTTAAGCATTTTTAATAACCCATATTATATACTTGAAGTACCAAAGTACTGTACTGTACATTTCGAATCACATGATACACACTTAAGTGCATTCTGTTGCCTCATATTGTCACATACAAACTATAGTTACCTTCCATGATGGTTTATTTCCAGAAAAATTCTAACATATACAGTACAATACAATGACTTTATTCATCCCCGAAGGGAAATTCAATTGTCTGGTCTCATCTATTTACTTTTAAATTAAATAGTCTGATTGCTAATGGCAAGGAAGATTATCTGAGTCTTTATTCATTTAATTTATTATTTATGCTTCTGAATATACAGTAGCTAAACAGTGTGTTTAGTCTTGTATTTAGAGAGAGGGACTAAATTGTTGATTTCAGGGACAGGTTTGCATGCTGGTTGAATTTTGATTTGTTACCAATAGGGATAGTTATTGAAACACATCATTTAATGGACCCCAGGGCTAAATTATTTAATACTGGAGGATCAATAAGTTCTGACGGTGTCAGTTCTGCTTTTGGTACTGCAAAAATTAGGAAATTAGATTTCCTGTGTGTTACTGCTACATAACGGTTGTCTTGCACATTTTGTCTCAAAAAAATCCATTTCTATGTAACGGTCAGCTTTTACGTGGTGCAGCACACTGCTAATAGGTTAGAGAACATTCAAAAGTGGTTTCACTTCACTAGGAAATGCTCGTTGCCACAATGGCGACATCTGCGGAAGCATCCAGTAAACGGTCTTTATTGACAGGCAGGGAAATGGAAAATTATGTCTTGATTTAGTTTCACTCTTTCTATAACTCAGTGTTAGTGTTAAAAAATAGATTTAAAAAAACCTCAGTGCTCTGTTCAATTTTTATTTAAAAGTGAAGAGCAAAAGAAAGAAAATCTGACGGAGACTAAATAAAGCAATGGTATTTTTTTCTCCTGAAAAATAAAAAATGAACCAGTAAAACAACCCTCAAAATATTGAATAGATAAACAGTATCTAGAAGAGTGGGTGCACCGTTAAAATCTTAACAATCCCTATCCTTAGTTGCTAGACCGGTAAAATAAAGGGGTTTGTTAAACTTTGACACCCAATAAATCTTCTATTAAACCTTTTACTTTCATTGGCCTCTTTGGCCTGTCTTACTGACAGTACAAGCTTCTGCAAGGGAATACATCACTAATATATACAAATGGCTGACAAACCTGGCAAATCAACCAAAAAACTTGAAAGTCTAGGAAAACACTGCGAAATGCAATATTTGCAGGTAGATATTCATAGCTAAGGGAGAGATAATGCATACTTTTACCTGCCCTGGTTTAGCTTTGATAGTTAATCAATGTAGCTTCTGTTAGACTCTTTGTCTACAAATTGATCCTTAACCCTTTAAGCTTCAGTCAATTCCAGCCGTTTTCAGTACAAAAAAAATCGCTAATATTCTATTTTTAAATAAAAAAAAATGACGAAAAATACAGGGAATATTGGACGCACATCGCGAGGTGCATTTCCTTGAAAACGACCGATTCGGGGATTTTATACCGACTTCAGGACATGTTTTGGACAAAATAGTTTACTGGCTTGTGTCGTCTGGATGTAAAAAGGTTGGATTATGGCCGTTTTTTGTGGAATCTTTTTTTCTGTGTGTAATAATGAACCCAGAAATGTGAGTCGCGCTGTGTGCGTTGAAGCCGTGTATAGAGAACGGATGGATGAATATTTGTTTTTGTCGGACAAATGTGTTTTTCTCACCCGCTGTGGTAATCACATCTGAAAGTGGTTTATACCGGCGGATTCATGAGAATCTAAGCTTTCCATCGGTGTATAGTGTTTGTATAATCGGGTTTGCAGCCGTCGGACATTCTTGAAATTCCTATGCAAATTAGTAAGTGTACCGCCGGCGGTACACCTACGACGCACTGAAGCGTAAAGGGTTAAAGCAGAGTGACATTGAAACAGATCAGCTAAAGTTTTATTACTGTGCCAAAAGAAATGAAAACAGTATGTCTTGATTAATTAATGAAGATTGAGCAAACATGCCGAAGTCAGTTTTGTCACCATGAGAGCATCTAAAAGTGTGCGATTGTCTCTGTGCTGGCCTTATGATGGACTGTTAACCTGTCCTGTCCTGAGTGTCTCCTCCTATTGCCCAGTATCAGAAACAGATGGATGGATGTAGTGAAGCTAAAAGACTGATGATTCTTGTTCAGCTTGATCTCATATCTCTCATCTCTCCCACAGCACCCCCTCCACCGCCCTCTCGGGGCGGTCCCCCTCCTCCTCCTCTGCCTCCCCACAGCTCAGCTCCACCCCCGCCTCCACCTCCACCCTCCAGAGGAGGCCGAGGAGCCCCTCCTCCCCCACCTCCGTCCAGAGCCCCCGCCTCGGCTCCTCCGCCCCCACCTCCCTCCAGACCAGGAACTCTGGGCGCCCCTCCTCCCCCACCTCCTCCCACCAGAGGAGGTCACCAGCCACCTCCTCCTCCCCACCACCACCATCACCAGCCTCACCCCCCTCCTCCTCCATCCTCCTCACACTCCTCCATTGCTCCACAAGCTCCACCCCCTCCGCCTCCTCCTCTGGCCCAGCAATCTCCAGCAAACAGTGCCCCTGCACCACCTCCTCCCCCTCCTCCTCCACCTCCCCCACCAGGCCCACCTCCAGAGATGGATGGTGTGGGTGGAGGCGGAGATTCACCTCATTCGCCAAGTCCAGGTGGAAAGTCAGCGCTGCTGGAGCAGATCAGAGGAGGAACTCAGCTGAAGAAGGTGGAGCAGAACCACCGAGCACCAACGTCCAGCACCGGACGAGAAGCCCTGCTGGACCAGATCAGACAGGGAATCCAGCTCAAGACTGTGAGACCCTTGCAGTGATTTCCCTTCACATGCTATATGCTTAACTCACCCAGGTTAACACAGTTTGCAGTTCATGGCAGATGAACATGATACATTCCTTTGAAAGATGACACTGTATTTAATATCTCACTTCATAAACATTATGTTTTGAGGTTTTTGTCAGTAGGTAAACTAATGTTGAGGTTTTATCTGTACTGTATGAGCAATAACTGCTAGTAAGTAATTCACCATGACTTTTTATCTTTCAAATTTACCAAAATGTCAATGAACCAAAAGGGGAGACAGTCTGAGATTTCACAAAGCATTTTTATGAGTACTTACAAGCAAATGGATGCCATTTATGAGTGAACTGGTTTATTCAGACACAGGTAAGAAGTGTATTAAATCTGCCACAGTATGAGAGAGGAGATTCAAAGTGTTCATAATTTCACGTACGTGACATAAAGAATCACTGTCATTCTTAACCACACCAAGATGAGAAAACTGATGCTGATCTCTTGGCTGAACGTTTACGTAAAGTTTACTTTATCTGACCCACAAGGGTTCCTTTAAAAAAAAAAAAAAAAAAAAATCGAGTGCGCTGGTTGCTCAGCTGTTACACAATACACAGTGCAATACAAAAATGTTGCCCATCCAGAATGTTGTACGTGAATATACCTGTGATTTATATGGACATATGTAATTGTACCTGTAACAAACTGGTCTGGGCCTGTTTGTGCTTGTCCAGGTGTCGGATCATCCAGAGTCTGGCCCTCCAATGTCAGCTCCAGCTGCAGGCATTGTCGGTGCTCTTATGGAAGTGATGCAGAAGAGGAGCAAAGCCATCCATTCCTCAGGTAACTGCGGAGAAGTTTCCTGTGCCATCTGGCCAGGGACGTTCTCCCAAGATACACAGATAAGCCAAAGAATAGTTTTACATTTTCTTGAGATTTGAATTACAAGATTAGTACTGCTCTAATCTCTTCAGTAAAAACTAAGTTACTAAGCTGCATGTTAGCTTACCTTAAGTCAAAGATTGTACACAGGAAAGAAAGGATTAAAGAGAGAAGGTTTTGTCACTGATCAACCACTGTTGATCAGGGTCAGATGACCACATGAGAGGTTTATGTGAAAAGATGTGAAATTATGCTGGAATGCTGCTTTTAGTAAGTTACACTGAGGGGCAGCATGAGGTTTGTTATTTTGATCTCCATTTGTTGATATTTTGAATGTGCCAAATTAGCACAAGTAATACTGAAAGATTTTGATAAGCATTAGTAGTTTTCACAAGTACTGAAGCATTTCTAGACAGGGTATGCTTTTCAATGCTTCACCATCACCGCCAGTGCATTTTGTGCAATCAGACCTGTTAAATCTTATCAGCTAATTTGGGCTACGTACTATATAGTTTTACATTACCTGTTCACTGTGTAAATCATCTGTGTTAATAGTCAAGGATTTAACTTTGAAGACTTCATTTCATTTCATTGATTATATAGTTTTTGCTTATGTATTTGTCTGTATATATAGCCCTGTGATAGACTATAGACTGGCGACCTGTCCAGACTGTATTGCTGATTCATTTAATGTTATCTTCATTGAACAAAATGCTTTTTCTTTCAACAAGGACATTTCGAAGTGACCCCAAACTTCTGAACAGTAGAGTAAAAGTCAAAAATCTGTGTGTACTTGCTTATCAGAGTTTCTAAAACTGCCTACTTTCTCAACTGTTCCCTGTAGCATCTAATTCAGACTTCTCCTTAAGGGCAGAAATTGTTTTCTTCAGTTTCTCAGTCTCTCCAGGATTTCGCAGGCGTTTATCGTGATTGTTGCGGCCGAAAATGCCTGAATTCGCGGCAGCTTTTCTAAAAAAATTGCGATAAAAGTTGCGATGTTTTAAGCTTATTTGTTGTGATGAAACTGCTAGAAACAGTGACAACAGCTAAAAAAGTTGCATTTTTTCCAGCTTGTAGAACATGTTTCAACATTGTAATTGACAATATTTATTCCAAAATTAATTATTAAACGTTCCAACCCATTTCCACAAAAGCTGGCACACCACGGTAGGAAATTAGCAGCAGCCAGATACTGGTTTAATATGATGTGGTTGGTGGATTTGCAGCACAAAATGATGAATTTATTATTGAATGAATCACATGGACATATCTGTCAGTGGTTTAAAAAGTTAATTTCACTTCCTGGCACATACGTGTTCACACACACGCTCACGGTTTGTCACGTCAGTTAGCAAGAACAGCACTGAGAGAGTGCAATCCTCCACCAAGACTGTTCATTACCTGACCTTGTGCTGAACACAGGTGTGTTTCATGTTTGTGTGCATACCGAATCACGCAACCTAAACATGTAGCTGGCGACGGGAATTGATGGGACTCAGAAACACCCCCACAATTTAATCAGTTGTTCCTTGTGTCATTTCCAATACGTCCACAGTGGTAGATTTGTAGTAGGATCACAATCCTGTTACCATGGTTACCATGCTGCTATCAGACGCCGTGCCGCTATCTCAATGGGAAATCCTTAACAAATCCGTGGAGCCAAACTTTAAGCTGTATCACTGCCGAAGTCTGATAATTTGGTCCTTGTGTCATTTCTGAACAACCCTGAAAATTTCATTCAAATTCCCGAGTCCGTTTTTGAGTGATGTTGTGATGATTGTCACATAACTCCGCCGTGTTCTTTGGTGAAATAATTAATCTAATTTACCTCATTCTTTCAGTGCTCCAATGGATCTGGATACAACCATTTCCGTCATGGTGATTTGTCTGGTCTGTTGTCCGCTCATTTCAGCTGTTCTAATATGTTCCAATCAATCAAACTTTATATCGCACTTTTCATACAAAGAATGTAACGCAAAGTCTTGTACGTGTGTACGTTTGCGCTGGGAGCTGCTATGATTGGTGGAACTCACGAGAGGCGGGCCAAAATTGCGGGAAAGTTGTGGTGATTGGACAAAATTGCAAGGCCGCGCAAAATTCACTGAGATTGGTTGATTTCGCGCTATCGCAACATCGCGAATTCCTGGAGGCACTGGTTTCTTTTTTATTTAGAAAGAGCACTTTCAAATGGCAATGTCATAATCACATATAATAATCAGCGTAAAACATATGTAGACAATGGCATTATCAAATAAGTAGTCACAGATCATCTGAGTATATACTCTGTATACACACGTGGACAAAATTGTTGGTACCCCTCAGTTAAAGAAGGAAAAACCCACAATTCTCACTGAAATCACTTGAAACTCACAAAAGTAACAATAAATAAAAATTTATTGAAAATTAAATAATCAAAATCAGCCATCACTTTTGAATTGTTGATTAACATAATTATTTAAAAAAAAAAAAACTAATGAAATAGGGCTGGACAAAAATGATGGTACCCATAACTTAATATTTTGTTGCACAACCTTTTGAGGCAATCACTGCAATTGAACGATTTCTGTATTTGTCAATGAGCGTTCTGCAGCTGTCAACAGGTATTTTGGCCCACTTCTCATGAGCAAACAGCTCCAGTTGTCTCAGGTTTGATGGGTGTCTTCTCCAAATGGCATGTTTCAGCTCCTTCCACATATGTTCAATGGGATTCAGATCTGGGCTCATAGAAGGCCACTTTAGAATAGTCCAACGCTTTTCTCTCAGCCATTCTTGGGTGTTTTTGGCTGTGTGTTTTGGATCGTTGTCCTGTTGGAAGACCCATGACCTGCGACTGAGACCAAGCTTTCTGACACTAGGCAGCACATTTCTCTCCAGAATGCTTTGATAGTCTTCAGATTTCATCTTACCTTGCACACTTTCAAGACACCCTGTGCCAGATGCAGCAAAGCAGCCCCAAAACATTACTGAGCCTCCTCCATGTTTCACCGTAGGGACAGTGTTCTTTTCTTCGTATGCTTGGTTTTTGAGTCTATGAACATAGAGTTGATGTGCCTTACCAAAAAGCTCCAGTTTGGTCTCATCTGTCCAAAGGACATTCTCCCAGAAGCTTTGTGGCTTGTCAACATGCATTTTTGCAAATTCCAGTCTCGCTTTTTTAGGAGTTTTTTTCAGCAGTGGTGTCCTCCTTGGTCGTCTCCCATGAAGTCCACTTTGGCTCAAACAACGACGAATGGTGCGATCTGACACTGATGTACCTTGGCCTTGGAGTTCACCTTTAATTTCTTTGGAGGTTGCTCTGGGCTCTTTGGATACAATTCCAACGATCCGTCTCTTCAATTTGTCATCAATTTTCCTCTTGCGGCCACGTCCAGGGAGGTTGGCTACTGTCCCGTGGGTCTTGAACTTCTGAATAATATCAGCCACTGTTGTCACAGGAACTTCAAGCTGTTTAGAGATGGTCTTATAGCCTTTACCTTTAAGATGTTTGTCTATAATTTTTTTTCAGATGTCCTGGGACAATTCTCTCCTTCGCTTTCTGTTGTCCATGTTCAGTGTGGTACACACCTTTTCACCAAACAGCAGGGTGACTACTTGTCTCCCTTTAAATAGGCAGACTGACACATTATGAGTTTGGAAACACCTGTGATGTCAATTAAATGACACACCTGAGTTAATCATGTCACTCTGGTCAAATAGTTTTCAATCTTTTATAGAGGTACCATCATTTTTGTCCAGGCCTGTTTCATTAGTTTGTTTTTTAAATAATTATGTTAATCAACAATTCAAAAGTAATGGCTGTTTTTGATTATTTAATTTTCAATAAATTTTTATTTATTGTTACTTTTATGAGTTTCAAGTGATTTCAGTGAGAATTGTGGGTTTTTCCTTCTTTAACTGAGGGGTACCAACAATTTTGTCCACGTGTGTATCTCCATATAGCTCTTTCAGATGTTTGTGAACCTTTATGTAAACATTAAGTGTGAATTATTTACAAGAACACGGCAGGCCTAGACATTGGAGAGGTATAGAAACAAAATATCTGTCACACAACGGGGCTGGTGAACCCAAGCGGCAGGCAGGCAGGCAGACAGATGAATGAATAAGGCTTTAATATATAAGCAGTGTTTCCCCTCCCATATAACCAGCGAGGCGGCCCACCTCGTCGGTATAGGCCACCGCCTCATTAAAATACTGCCGACATTGCCGCCTCACTGGTCTGCGGCGCAAAAAAAAAAAAAAAAAAAAAGTGCAGTGCAAAACCCGCCGGACCGACGAGACCGTCCGTCTCCACCGTCCCGATAGTCTATATAATCCCCCCCCCGTCAACAACTTTCAGCTGAAAGTGACCCTACCACCTCACAGCCATTTCAACCCAGGGGAAACACTGTATAAATGAACGACGGGGCACTCAGAAAAAGAGGCACGGGGAATTAACAGAATGAAAAAAGGAAGCTAAACAGAACTAAAGACGGACCCGAAGGCCGAGTAAAACTAAACATGAAACAGAACTAAATTACGGGAGAGATGGAAACTCACAGACTGTCCAGGGTGTGAACGGGCGGAACGGGCAAACGGACGGAGCAGTTGGAGAGACGTGGCAAGGGCAGGGAAACAGGTATATTGTCCAAGGGGAGATTAAGTCCAGGAAGCGGCGTGCAGGAGATGAGGAACGGTGTGCAGGGTTTAGCAGAGTTGCGTGGTGTGGCATGGCAGATGAAGCATGGAGCAATGAACCAGCAGAGAGTTGTGCAAGGAGACAGGCTTATATGCAGCGGTGATTGTCAATTCCTGCCAGCTGCGCTCTCCGCACAGCCGTTCATCGTTTTGGCTGATTAAGCCAGTGCACTGGAGCAGGAGGATCTTGACAATATCAGTACATCCATACAACAAAAATAAAAAGGGTCAGGTTACAGGTCTCAAAAAATTACCTAGGTCAATGCAACACTGTTTGCCTGACCTTTTCCAATAATTTAAGAGAAGTCTGGTCTTATAGGTTTAACATACTCAGTCCATTTGCTCCCAATTTTGTAAAAATCTATCTTTCTGAACTTGAAGGGAATATGACAGCCGCTCCATTATGTAAATTTCGTAAATGATGTCTATCCATTCATCTATAGTGGGTAAGTGGGGTTTGAGCCAATTTCTCGTAATAACTTTTTTGCTTCCAGCCAGGAGAATTTGAACCAACTTTTTATCTTTGTTTCTCCATCCATCAAATTGAATATCTCCCATATAAACTGTATCCATAATAAAAGGAATATTGACTCCAAATATATAATGTGTTTGTGGATTTCCTGCCAATAAGGAACAATGACTGGGCAGTTCCAGAAAACATGATAATGATTGGCGTCGTCCTTCCCACATTGTCTCCAGCAGCTTGAACCCCCTCCCCCATGTCTCTTTTGTAAAGGTGTAATAAAAAACCTAGCAACGTTTTTCCAACAGAATTCACGCCAATTTGTCGAGCAAGTTGAAGTCCATTGTATGAGACATATTCTTTTTCAAGCAGCCTCTGTTATAATCAAATTGCCTTCTTTTTCCCCACTTTTCTTTTATATACCACATATTTCCTGATTTGGGATGGAGTACATCTTTATATAGTTTAGAGATAATCTTAGTACACGGAGATTCTGATACTGACAAAAGAATTTTCAGAATTCCTGTTTCTATTTTACCTACATTTGGTCTCAGATTCTGGTTGAGGCACTGGTTTCTGTACAGCTTGTGGCTTCTGTCTACAAAACCTTGACCTGACATTTTAATTTTTCTTTTCCCAGACGAAGACGACGATGATGACGAAGAGGAAGACTTTGAGGATGACGATGAGTGGGATGACTAGTGCAGATTTGTCTCCTCAACTCCCACCCCCAACCCCCCAACCCTGCACCTACAGCTGACACTTAAATATCTCCTAAATATCTTCCAGATTCTGACTAAAATTGTAATGTAAATGTTGTAAGAATTTGCTGTATATTTATTTTTGCCTTTTTGCTTTTTTTTTTTGGTTGTATTAATCTGTGCAATACCTCATCCGTTAAATCTGTTACATTCACCACACACCCTCATCGTTACAGCTCTTCCACCGCTCCTATGTCATTAAAAAGCACTTAAATCCATCATCAGCACAATGTGAAGATGCCACCAGCTACATTTCATTGTCAATGATCAATAGTATAAACACTCTGCTGAAAGGAGTTGGAGACCTTGTGTGGTCCTTGGGAATTTTTTATTTTTTTTATATTGTTCACGTTATTTGAGAAACTTAAAAGGAAGACTTATGCGCAACCAAACAGGCAGGATCCTCTTTGTGTTTGATAGTAGTTGGTTTAAATGCAAGAGAACACTATTTTCTTACTGCGCTTCTTTTCATACCTTCGAGTTTCCTACTAAATCGTAGTTTAGTCGCGTTATTTTTACATGAAGGCATCTGATGACCACAATGCAGCAGCTTGGTTGCCTCGTGGATGTTCAACTTTTATTTATGTTATTGAAGTCATTTATTTGCACAACTGTCTCTATTATAGTTCGGTTTCTTGTTTTTTTGGTTGTTTTTCTAGATGTGCATTTGTCAGTAATAGTCTTTATTTTATTTCAAGCAGGATGTATCAACGGTAAAATCTTTTGAAAAGCTTAAGGACTTGCAGTATTGCAGCCTTTAAATGCAGTTCCAAACATGACTGACAATGTTTAAGTTAGCAACTTTTTTAAGGCTGAACACACATGAACTCACACTCCTCACTGCGTGGCATTTGTGAAATGGTAAGAATTTTGTTCTTATGTCTGGTTGGTTGTTTTTTTTAGTAACATCATTCTATTATTCCCCGCAGAGGGAGCATCAACAGAGTCTTGCATCATAGCAAAACTAAAAATTTATAGTTTTGCACACACATACACGCATCAATCATACATCAGTTCCGTCCTTAACAAACTATGATTTTATGCAATGTGACTGTAAATGCCTCCTAATGGAAAATAGTAGAAAAAGCAAATAATAATGAACCAAATGTGGCATTTTCTAGCAGCTTGTGGGTTTGGCGATGCCTGTGATCTTCTGTAAACAGTGTAAAGAAATAATTGACGCTCGTTTTAACTGTTTGTCTTAGAGTTTTTACATCCTCCAGTGAGGCTTAATGCTGCATTGAGAAGCCGAGATACTGACATCAAACCTGTGAAAAGGGTTGGGGGGGTGGGGGGGCAATGAGAATACTAAATTGTATAACTAAATAAATGTTAATATTTACAGAGAGGAGTTTGTCTTCTGTTGATTGTCATACTGGTTTAGAGGGAATGGTCAAATCATTCACCCACTGAAGAGTTACTGGTACAACAATAATGTTTCCCTTTATTGTTCTCCAAAGAGGAATGCTGCTGCACAGTGGCTTGGTGGTTAGCACTTTTACCTTGCAGCTAAAAGATCCCCAGTTTACATCCCAGCCTACGCAGGATCATTCTGCATGGAGTTTGCATGTTCTCCCTGTGCGTGTGTGGGTTTTCTCCAGGTACTCTAGCTTCCTCCCACAGTCCAAAAACATGCTGAGATTAACTGGTAACTGTAATTTTTTGTCTGTATATGTAGCGCTGTGACAGACTGGTGACCTGACCAGGGTGTCCTCTGCCTTCATCCTAAGAGAATAGACTCCAGCTCCCACATGACCCTTTTGAGGATTAAGCAGTGTATTGATGATGGATGTTCAGTGGGGTTGAGACCATGTGACTGTGGAGGAAAGCGTAAATTGGTCAGCTCACTTTGGTCATCTTTGGTCTTCAGGTCAAACCACTGAGGTGTGTTTGGACTCATTACTCTGCTGCTGTATGATTCCACCATAAAGATCATAAAGAGTGGAAAACCTCTTCTTCTTGGTCAGGGTGGAGTTGACTGAGCCCCAGAGTATGAACTCTTAATTTTCATAGCAACATGTTTCATGGTGGCTTTGCTAGATCCTGACATCATTCCTTCTCCTCTCAGTATCCTTCCATTTACCCTTCTGTTACCTCCACTAATCTAAATGGATTTATCAGTAAATAGATATATGTTCTTCCAATATGTTATTTCCAATAGGCGTGGTCTCACTGTATAATTCTTGATCAGCTCACCAAGTTCAAAGTGAGGATGTTTAGAAGTAAAAGCCATTCATGGAATAATGTCACCACAACAGTTTGAAAGGAAACATCCGACACCTGCATATAGTGCTATTATGCTATTTATCTTATCAATAACCAAGAACAATTATACTAGAATCAAGTGGACGCAAACCAGAAATGCCATTAAATATTGATATTTTTGGTGTCAAACTGAAGTGTGACTTTAGTTCAGAGCTGCACCAGTAGGCAATGCAACTTGAACTGAATTGGAGTTTCTACTGGTAGAGATTACAATCGCAATCTCTACTGGCAGAGACTCCAGTCACAATCTCTACTGGTAGAAACTCCAATTCTACCAAATCGCAGTCTCTACCCTGACATATACATATTAAATGTTACATTCCAACTTTGTAAATCAAAGTGATGTTGGTATCTGCTGAATTGTTTTTTACTGGACCCCAGGAAGAATAGCGACAGCTCTGCTGCTTGAATAAATAAATAAATAAATCCTACAAAGTGTTTTAGAGCTCTACAGTGTCTCACAAAAGTGAGTACATCCCTCACATTTTTTGCAGATATTTAATTCTATCAATCATATGAACGCGTCCGCACAGCGTTATACTTGACCCTGTCATTGGGCTGAAGAGTGAAGCTGCCCGTCGGAGAGACCATGGCGTCTGATGGGGACAATGCTTTAAGTGTAAGTGAAACATAAAAAGGTTTACTTAATTTTTCTAGGTTGTGAGGTTTGCTCAGATAGTTAGAGAACTGTATGAAATGTGCATATGGTTAAGCGGTTTAACTGTATCTAGCGTCATGAGCTAGCGAAATGTATAGCATCAGCTAGCAACGTAACCAAATGGCCTATGTCAACAAGCTATGCTAGCGTTCCCGCATAAAATTAAGGTTACGTTAGCATCTTGTAGTTAAGTTTAGGTTGTAGTAAATATAATGACTGTTTGACAGGGTCTGTCGCCTCAAGCCGAGGTAGCAGCCCGGACTTTTGTCCAGCTGTTGGCCCGGGAGCTGACGTCTTCCACCCCGACCCCGACACAGAGCACATCAGTCAGGGCTGAAGGCAGTGCGCCAGCGCTTGCCAATGGTGGTAGGGTGAGACAGGCTATGACAAGGTGATTGATTGTATTTAAGGTCCTTACACACCGGGTGCGTTTTTTTGGGACGTCAATATTTTTTTTCGAACCTGTATCCTGTCAATACACGCGTTCACATCGGCAACGTTTTCTCACTCAGCGATTTTGCGGCATTTATTTTTTTGCATCACGGTCGATTTTTCTAAAGGTCCTTACACACCGGGTGCGTTTTTTACGTGCGTTTTTTTCGGACGTCAATATTTTTTTTCGAACCTGTATCCTGTCAATACACGCATTCATATCGGCAACGTTTTCTCGCTCAGCGATTTTGCAGCATTTATTTTTTCGGATCATGGTCGATTTTTCTAAAGTTTCGCATTCTTTGTGACCACTTCTGACCAATCAGATTGCGTGTTGTTGCGACGTCCCATTCACCGGCATACAACATACTTTTCACCATAGATATATACAAACACTAGGGCTGAATCCCAAACCGCCCCCTACACACTATCCCTACACACTACCCCTCCGTTTGCGCGTTCCCGTGGAGGGTCCTCCATATTAAGGGCCGTCTCAAACCGCGTAGTGCGGAGGGAGAGTGGACTGTTCAGCCCTTAAATAGCGAGGCTGAATCCCAAACCGCCCCCTACACACTATCCCTACACACTACCCCTCCGTTTGCGCGTTCCCGCGGAGGGTCCTCCATATTAAGGGCCGTCCCAAACTGCGTAGTGTGGAGGGAGAGTGGACTGTTCAGCCCTTAAATAGCGAGTCTGCATCGATGCTCACTCTGGACAACTTTTTCAGGAAGTGCAATGTCGAAATGGAGGAGGAAACAAACATATTGATGTGAGTTCCACATGCGTCCTTTATTTCTCCCACGCCTTTTTCACACTGACAGAACATCACAAAGAGTGGTGCAAAAAGATAAATCAAAAGAAATAAATCTTCTCTGCTGACGTTTGATTTAATTGTGCACCCCCTGACACCTTAATATTTGAACACAACTGACAGAATTCATTTATTCATTTATTCATTTGTTGGATTTGAAATGCCAGATAATAGGATTGGAAAACATGTGAGTGAAAAAAGTGGGATGCTTTTGTCTTCTGGAAGCAGCAGCGATCCTTGTTAGTTGCAACCTGTGCCACAGCGCTACAGCCATGCACAGTAGGCGTCTTTGTGTTACCATGGCGATGACGTCTTCCGTTTTCCGGTGAGGCGACAGGGCGCCCCATTCCTGACGATCATATTTATCATAGATATATACAAACACTAGATGGCTCATGAGCACTGTCAGCCTATGGGGAGCAACGTCGCCACATGGCGGCCATCTTGGGACAGGGCTGCTCGATCACTCATAACATTAAAGTCAATGGAGCATGGATTTTAAAATCACTGTAGATTGCTCAATTTTCAACCGATTTTACAACAGCTTGGTTTGTTATAAACGTCAGAGATGTACTTGTTTTACTGCTTACATAAGAATAATTTAAACCATTGAATTCATATAATAATGAACACAGATATCAGCTTTTTTCAGCATAAATGGATGTAAATGTAATTTTAATATTTAGCATTGCACTTTTTTATTACTATCAGCTTTCTAATGCACAGATAAAAACAAAGCTCAACCAAAATCAATGCACAACAAAAAGAGATGATGTCTTTTCTTTTCATGAACCTGGTGCCTACATTACCCACAATGCATTTCGGCTGCAGGCTAACTAATCCAGGCATAGATGTATACAAACAATAAGTCTAAGGTCTCAATCAAAGTCTCTTAACAAGCAAATAAATACAACCACAAACACAAAGAATGTAATTTCACCTAAAGATTAGGTTCTCAAAAAACGTTGGTCTCAGGAAAACCTAATAATTGAAAATCAGATTGTGAGTAACACCATCTTCAATGTGAGTAGCCAGGCAGAAAAGACACACAACTATGCCGCATTTTTCAAAACGAAAAGCTGTGATTTCGGAATTGAGCCTGAATCATAGCCACGTTAATAAGGTTTGTAATAAACGAAACCGTTTGTAAATCAATCAAGAATTGAGCGAGTTATGAGTGTTAAAGTGAGGAAATCATCCACCTTACCATTGACTACAGTACAGTGCGCCAGAGCAGTCCCCTGTCCTAAGATGGCCGCCAAGTGACGACGACGCCGACTCCGTCTCGAGACATCTAGCGTTTGTATATATCTATGGTATTTATACCCTCCCCCTTCAATAATAGGTGCCCTCCACAGCTGCGAGTGTGACTTCTTTTGGAGTGACACTCGATAGTGGAGGGGGAGTGTGTAGGGGGCGGTTTGGGATTCAGCCCGAGTCTGCATTGATGCTCACTCCGGACAACTTTTTCAGGAAGTGCAACGTCGAAATGGAAGAGGAAACAAACATATCGATGTAAGTTCCACATGCGTTTATTTCTCCCACGCCTTTTTCACACTGACAGAACATCACAAAGAGTGGTGTAAAAAGATAAAACAAAAGAAACAAATCTTCTTCTCTGTTGACTTTGATTTAATTGTGCACCCCCTGACACCTTAAAATTTGAACACAACTGACAGAATTCATTTATTCATTCATTCATTTGTTGGATTTGAAATGCCAGATAATAGGATTGGAAAACATGTGAGTGAAAAAAGTGGGATGCTTTTGTCTTCTGGAAGCAGCAGCGATCCTTGTTAGTTGCAACCTGTGCCATAGCGCTACAGCCATGCACAGTAGGCGTCTTTGTGTTACCATGGCGATGACGTCTTCCGTTTTCCGGTGAGGCGACAGGGCGTCCCATTCCTGCCGATCGTATTTATACCCTCCCCCTTCAGTAATAGGTGCCCTCCACAGCTGCGAGTGTGACTTCTTTTGGAGTGACACTCGGTAGTGGAGGGGGAGTGTGGAGGGGGCGGTTTGGGATTCAGCCTCGATGTCTCAAGACGGAGTCGGCAGCGTCGTCACTTGGCGGCCATCTTAGGACAGGGGACTGCTCTGGCGCACTGTACTGTAGTCAATGGTAAGGTGGATGATTTCCTCACTTTAACACTTGTAACACTTTTTATGCACTTACAGTACTTTTCTATGGTAGTTGGGCCAATAAGGAAGGTTCGTCCGGAGCCCAGGGTATGCAACAACAAAGGATACCACCACACAATGGTTGCAAGTTAAGCAAATTTACTTGCAGTTTTAAATGGAAGAAAAAAAAGAACATACATAAAATAACAACAGCGCGCTGCAAAAATACAATGTAAAATAAAATGAAATAAAAAAAGAGTCGTCTTGTCAGTCAGTTCGTTCCTTTGGCGAATGTCGTTTTCCGTTTTATGTCAGTCTTTTAACTGTTCCTTTGTGTTTGTCTGATACGTGTTTACCAGCGCAAAGTTGTCCTCAAGGTTGGCTCGCCATCCAGATCTGGAGAGTCTCGTAGCTTCTTGTGAATCCAGCGTTAGAAGGAATCCTCACTAAAAACCTGACCTGTGGGGCAGGTCACAACAAAAGCAGCTTACCATATGAACTTGAAATTCACTAGCTTTGAACCACTTTTGGTAAAGACTATCAAAATTAATCAAAATTAAAGTTATTCTCATGTTGCACAACCTTTTAAATTCAATTGTCTATTGTCTGTATTACAACAGAAACAGTAAACTAAATGAAATAGTTTACTTTGGTAATAAAAATATTTTTTCCTTAAGCACTATAGTGATTTGTTTTCTCAATTTCAATCCAGAGTAGTTTGTGCACTAGAAATACACATTATCTCTTGAAGTGACCAACAAAAAAAAATACAAAGATTCGGTCAAAGTACATATCAAGGCACTTCACATATCACATTTCGAAAGATAGGAAGCAATGAACCCAATTAGCTCCACAATTATAACAAAAGAACAAATGCTAACAGTAAAAGTTCCACAGATTCACAACATTTCACTCATAAAACTGCATATTTGCCAGGCTAAAACATACATTTCAACTGTCACTTCCAATTGCAAGCAATATCTACTGTTATAAGGACCTCTACTAATGATTTTAACTTGAAAAAGTGTGGTTTCCACAAGAAAATATTGGCGCGATTTAGCATCTTAAGCTAGCGGCGATTAGCAATGCTAACATTCTCCCCACACACACACACAGTGGAACTCACCATGAAAAGCACCACGTGAGGGACAAGTAGCTTCAAAGCTAGGGTGTGTTCGCAGCCTCCTCACTCATGAAAAACACCACGTGAGGGACAGGTAGCTTCAAAGCTAGGGTGTGTTCGCAGCCTCCTCACTCATGAAAAACACCACGTGAGGGACAGGTAGCTTCAAAGCTAGGGTGTGTTCGCAGCCTCCTCACTCTTAGTCCAAATATCCTTCTGGGAAAAGCTGCTACTTCCACGTTAGCTAGCCACCTCGTGCAAAGGATCTTCCCCGTCTGTGTCTCTGGCGTGTCTGACAGACAGGTCCAGGGCACGCACAGAGCAAGAGCGGACCTTGACCTGATTGGCCGATAGCAATATCAAAGTAGGTTGCGATTGGTTGCTCAAGTTGCCAGGCAAAATACGACAGTAAATATGTATAATACAGTTTTTTTTTTTTTTTTTTAAGGATATTTATGAACTTTTAATGAACTAATATGAACATGTTTTTAACCATATTTATTTCCATTGTGCAATGAAAATTTTTTAATCAGAATCAATATTTATCTTTCATCATGGTTTGTAACTCTGGGTTACACTATCCCCCCTTTAGAATCATGCAAGTCCCTTTGCATGTGGTTAGTTAGATTGTAATAACCGGGGTTTTAACATTCATTGACAGTAATTTAGGTTCGGAATCTGTTAAGGCACTAGTAAAAGCCATGCTTAGTCCTTGAAACAGAGACTGAGCAATAGACACGAGAGGAGTACCCAACTGACTATATTGCAGTCTTTCTGGTTGAGTTGTAATTCTCTCTGAGCGCCTCACAGATTGTGTGGGTTCAGGGTCTGGAGTTGACTGACTTGAGTTTGTTTGACTGTCACTCGGTTCACTTTCTTTCACAGGCTCATCACTGATAGGTTCGACAGGTAAGTTGGTGTCATTCTTGATTTCATCATGACTTGTTTTTTCCACATTTGTTTCATTTTCCTCTGTGCTTCCATCATCCGGTAAGTTTTCACATCCAGGTAAGCTATCCATTTCCGTTTCATTGTCACATTCAGGTAAGTTGTCATTTCCAGTTTCATTGTCACATTCAGGTAAGTTGTCATTTCCAGTTTCATTGTCACATTCAGGTAAGTTGTCATTTCCAGTTTCATTGTCACATTCAGGTAAGTTGTCATTTCCAGTTTCATTTGAGCTTTGATTTTTTGAACATGTCCTTGGTTTGGGGATCTCATAGACTTTTGTGACCTTTTCGGGCTGTTGACTAGGTTCCTCTCTGAACCAAAAGACATCATCATTTTCCAGCTTTGAGATTTCACATTCCTCAATTTGTTCAGGTGATTGTCTTGTTTTTGGTTTGCAAGTACAAGTTGGTTGGACTGGTTTCTCTTCAACAGGGGCAAGAAAACCACAGGGGAGTAACAGATCGCGGTGAACTGTGCGGACAGGGCCCTCTTTTGATTCAGGTTTTATGGAATACACGGGCAAGTCACCTGCTTGATTCGCCACAATGTAAATATCAGTCTCCCATTTGTCTGCTAATTTGTGCTTGCCTCTGAGGCGGACTGCTCGGGCCAACACTCTGTCGCCTGGTTCAAGTTTTGAAGGTTTCACACGCATATCAAATCTTGTTTTGTTTCTTTCAGCCATTTTATTTGCATTTTTTGTGGCTAACTTGTAGTTTTCTTGTAGCGTTGTCTTTAGTTTGTCGATGTACTGGGAATGTGACTTGAAGTTTTTGTCATGGAAGGGAAGTCCAAATGCCAAATCAACTGGTAATCTCGGCTGACGACCGAAGAGTAACTCGTACGGAGAATAACCAGTTGTGTCATTTTTCGTACAATTGTACGCATGAACGAGTGGTTTGACATGACTGTGCCACTGAGTTTTGTCCTTTTCCTCCAGAGTTCCGAGCATACTTAGCAATGTTCTATTGAACCGTTCTACTGGGTTCCCTCTGGGGTGATACGGTGTTGTCCGAATTTTACGAATGCCCATGATTTTGCAAAGCTCTTGGATGATGTGGGACCCAAAGTCAGGACCCTGATCGCTGAGTAACCGTTCAGGAATCCCATAATGGACTATGAAATTATCCCAAAGTGCTCTTGCAACTGTCTGAGCCTTCTGATTGCTGGTGGGGACGGCAATCGCGTATTTTGTAAAATGATCGGTCAACACGAGCACATCCTTTGTGTTGCTTCGATCGGGCTCAATGGACAGATAGTCCATACAGACTAATTCAAGGGGTCGGGTGGACTTTATATTGACAAGCTGAGCGGCTCTTTCAGGAGCAGTTTTACGTCGTACACAGCGATTACATGTCTTGATCTTACTTTCAATGTCTACCGCCATGCGTGGCCAATAGAACCTGGCTCTAGCAAGATCTAATGTTCGCTCAGTGCCTAAATGACCCATGTCACAGTGGAGACTTTGGAAGACTGAATCACGGAGCTGCTCAGGTAAGACAAGTTGGTAAGAAACATTTTCTCTGTCTTGACGTGTTCTGTATAGGATGTTATCATGCATTTCAAGTCGATTGAGTTCTCGGAGCAACAGATTGATATTGGGAAGTTCAGTGCGTGCAGTTGGTGGGACTTTTTCACCAGTTTCGATTTGGACAATGACTTCTCTTAAACAAGGATCATTTCTTTGTTCCTTTTGGATTTGCTCGGAGGACATGTGGGGTATGATAGGAAGACCACCACATTCGTTTTCGTTAACAAAGTCATTTGGAATGGCGGCTGCAAGCATGGTTAGTGAATGAACCAAGGGAATGGTGTTGTCTTGAGAGGTACAGACAAGGTGTTTCTCGCAAATGGCAGACACTACTTCAGAACTAACACTACTCTCCGGTAAGGACAGGTGAGTACGTGTGAACTGCTCTATGCGATCAAACTCTTTTTGAGACACAGCGTCGTTTAGCAGCTCGCCATGTGGCCTTCTGGATAGACCATCCGCATCTGAGTTAAGCTTGCCGGCTCTGTACTGAAGTTTAAAATTAAAAGTAGATAAAGCAGCAAGCCATCTGTAACTCATGGCATCCATCTTAGCAGTAGTTAAGATGTACGTAAGAGGGTTACTATCTGTGATGACAGTAAACTGGTTGCCATACAAATAGTCTGCAAACTTTTCCGTTACCGCCCACTTTAGGGCTAAAAATTCTAATTTATGCGCAGGGTAACGGGATTCACTTCTAGACAACCCCCGACTTGCATACGCTATAACCCTAGCCTGCCCGTTTTGTTCTTGATAGAGAGCGGCGCCTAGCCCTGTAGTGCTGGCGTCGGTATGTAGTGTATAGGGTGACTTAGGGTCAGCGAAACCCAGGACAGGCGCAGTACTGAGTTTTTCAATGATGGTTTTGAATGCAACGTCACAGGAGGAAGTCCATCGCTCACCAAACGGTGTCTTTGGGTCATGGTACTGGACAGACTTGGGTTTCGGTTTTGTGGATTTGCGCAGAGGAGGATAGCCTGCTGTTAGGTCGGTGAGGGGCTTAACAATGCTTGAGTAGTTCTTAATGAATCGCCTGTAGTACCCTGAAAAGCCTAAGAACGAGCGAAGTTGTTTCAGATCACGGGGCACAGGCCATGTACTTAAGGCTTTCACCTTTTCAGGATCCGTCTCTACCCCCTCACTGGACACAATATGGCCGAGATATCTGACTGAAGTTTGAAAAAACTTGCACTTCTCAGGGGAGAGTTTTAGTCCATACTCTTTGAGGCGATCGAGAACTTTCATTAAGCGGGCCTCATGTTCTTCAAGCGTCTTGGAGAATACAATGATATCATCGAGAAACACAATCACCTCGTGCAGATTCATGTCGCCCATACATTTTTCCATGAGGCGTTGGAATGTGCTGGGAGCGTTTGTAATGCCTTGGGGCATTCTATTGAATTCCCAAAAGCCGATGGGACACACGAACGCCGTTTTGGGTCTGTCCACCTCCTCTACCTCAATTTGGTAGTACCCCGACTTTAAATCGAGGACGGAGAACCACTGTGAACCTGTCAGGGTGGAAAACGTTTCCTCCAAGTTGGGGAGGGCGTAAGCATCTTTAACAGTCTGCATATTTAGCTTTCTGTAATCGATACATAGGCGGACTTCGCCATTTTTCTTCCGCACTATTACAATGGGGGAAGAAAATGGGGAGGTAGATTCTCTAATCACGCCTGCTTGTTGGAGTTCTTGGAGATGCTTACGGACCGCTTCCAGGTCGTTTGGATGTATGGGGCGCGCTCGGTGTTTGAATGGTGTTTCATCTGACAGTTTGATTGTGTGTTTCACTTGATCTGTTTTTCCGAAATCAATGTCATTTTGTGCAAATACTTCGGGCATTTGATTAAGTTTTTCTGTCAAGCGCTCCTTCCAATCAGTGCCAATGGGAGAAGAGTCGAAGTTGAACTTTAGGTTGGACTTTTGTTCTGGTTTAGGCGTTGGGGCTCTCACTGAGTGTTCTTGAGAAAGTACTCTTTGATATGCATTGATTTCTCCAATGACACATTTCTGAGGGATTGTCACGTCACGTTCGGACTCGTTGGTAAGTACAACTGGGACAAGATAAGGGGCTCTCTCAGGTAGGTCTACGAGACAAGGGTTTACGAGGATGCCACCAGGTAAGGTTGACATTAATGGGTGCTCTAAGAGAACAGACCTTTCACTGTTACCACCAGCTGTTACTGATACAGAGCCATCTAAAACAACTGTCTGGCCTGCAGGAACTAACTGTGGCTCTTTGTTGTGCATTGTCACTAAACCAAGGCTACTGTCTTTGGACTGTTTGTGCCGCAATTCAAGAACTTTTAGCACTGCCCTATAGCTATAAGGTGTAGATGTTTGCAGGTCTGAACATGCATCAGAGTACAGTTCGTAGAGTACATCTAATGTGTTTGTCCCTATTAGCACTAAGGACTGAGACACTGCTCGCACATCTGGGACAACTAAGGCAAGTGTAGGCACTTCAGCTTCAATACCTAAAAAGTCTTTAAGGAAAGTGACAGATATTTCAATGTAGCCTAAGTAAGGTACACACTGACCATTAGCTCCCTCCACTTCTAACAACTCATGAAGTGGCTTAATCTCGTGAGTGGACAACTGTTGCCGATAGTATGACTCAGGAACAGTAGTCACCTGAGAGCCAGTGTCAATTAAACAATTCACAGTATGACCATCAACTTTCACTTGTGCTGTACTTTTTGTACCAACTAAGCCACTAGGGAGGCGAAAGGTGTCTGTTCGGGAGTGTGACTTCAGATCAACACGCTTTCTGAATGGAGCTTTATGTTTGGACTTCTTGGGACTGATCAACTCTGCATTGGCCGCTGTTTGTCCCACAACAGGGTCATGCTTTAGTTTAAAGAGCTTTGGTCGTGCTGGCTGTCCCATATTTGTCTTTTCACTCTTAGCTCCTTTCGTTTAGCTTCCACGAGGGCAGGATTTGGCTCTGATTCACAAGTAGCCACAATATGCCCGTCCTCCCCACAGCGAAAGCAATACCACGGTTTGGGCCTAACATTGGAACGACTAGGTGTAGGTAAGTGTTCAGGTTTGGCATGATCAGGTTTTTTATGTTCTTGCTTTCTTATTTGCTCTTTCTTTGGTGGGACTTGTTTCTTTTGTTTCATAACTGCAGCTAACTGACTCTTCAGATCTGCAACTTGTTTCTTCAGCTCTTTTAGACTGCTTGATTCTGCTTCAGCTAGGCTTATGTTTGTTTCAGTGACTGTTTGTTCATGAGAGGCCGCTTTCGGCTTTGTGGCGCTCAAATGTTTTTTCATTCGTGTGCTTTTAACCTCTTGTCTGTTTTCTGCAGTACGGAGGAGAAGCAATAACTCTGCATACGAGGGTGGGTCTTTGTGCTTTAGCGCCAACTGCAGTTCATTTAGCAGACTTTCATCCCAACAGCCTCTGTAAAACTGTTTAAGAAGTTGTTTGTTCATTTCATTGGACTCAAGACCACCTCTACGCACTGTGAGATCGAGTGCCACCCGCAGGCGGTGGAGATATGCAGACGCTTTTTCTCCATGATCTTGTAGTGTGTTCATGAAACGCACAAGAAGTTCCTCACCGTCTTCCACGGTGCCAAAAGCTGAGTCCAACAGCTTAAGATAGTCAGCAGATGCAGCGTCAGGCCCAAGGGGGCGAATTACATCAGAAGCAGGAGTAAGGAGGCTTTCAAATATCTTACGAGTTTTCTCCAACTCCGACAGGGAAGGGTCTTCAAGCATTAAGTCAACATGAGAACGCCAGGTTTCGTAGTCTGCTTCGCTGTAAGGTCTGGGTGTCTTGCCAGAGAAAGCTCTGATTCTTAAGGTGGAGTGACCATGTGAGGATCTTTCTGTACTCTTGACAACATGCTCCACCACTATCTTCTGGATTTCCGGTGGGTTAAGATCGGTTGGACTCAACATGGATGTCAAGTTTGACTTTGTGGGGCTTTGGAAGGTGTTCTGAGTGGTCTTAGGAGAGAGAAGACTCTCAGTGTGGTGTGAGGGTGAAACACCACTTTGTGAAGGTTCTACAATAGGGGTTGGCGTAGTGAGGCTATTTTCAACCTCACTGGTGGGACTAGCTTCAGCAATAGCAACATTCTCAACAGTTTTACCTATTGTTGACAATACGTCCCGCAAAACCTCCTCAAAGTCTTTCCCACTTAACTTAGCTAAATTTTTCAAACTGCTAAGATAAGTGTCGGTAACACTGCCCCCTACAGCTTGTGCATACACATCAGTTAGACCTCGTATGGTGTATGTCAGTTCAGGATTGTCAGCGGATTTAAAGAGGTAAGGTAAGGCAGGTGCTAATTTTTCAACAGCTACACCGGACTCGAACTCTACAACTTGACTTCCGTGAATTTCAGATAATTCATCGTCAACGATAACTATTCTACTGATAGCACCATGTTGCTCTAAAAACTCAAAAACCTCTTTTTCCTTCGCTCTATTCTTGACTCCATCAACAACGACCGCATTGGGCACCTTAATGCCGTACACCTCGACAAAGTCCATTTTGGTAGTATGTTTACTCTTCAATCAGTGGTCCAATGCTGTCACAGAACACCCTAGGCTCCTGGCTGGCTCGCCACTTTTGTGTAACACTTTTTATGCACTTACAGTACTTTTCTATGGTAGTTGGGCCAATAAGGAAGGTTCGTCCGGAGCCCAGGGTATGCAACAACAAAGGATACCACCACACAATGGTTGCAAGTTAAGCAAATTTACTTGCAGTTTTAAATGGAAGAAAAAAAAGAACATACATAAAATAACAACAGCGCGCTGCAAAAATACAATGTAAAATAAAATGAAATAAAAAAAGAGTCGTCTTGTCAGTCAGTTCGTTCCTTTGGCGAATGTCGTTTTCCGTTTTATGTCAGTCTTTTAACTGTTCCTTTGTGTTTGTCTGATACGTGTTTACCAGCGCAAAGTTGTCCTCAAGGTTGGCTCGCCATCCAGATCTGGAGAGTCTCGTAGCTTCTTGTGAATCCAGCGTTAGAAGGAATCCTCACTAAAAACCTGACCTGTGGGGCAGGTCACAACAAAAGCAGCTTACCATATGAACTTGAAATTCACTAGCTTTGAACCACTTTTGGTAAAGACTATCAAAATTAATCAAAATTAAAGTTATTCTCATGTTGCACAACCTTTTAAATTCAATTGTCTATTGTCTGTATTACAACAGAAACAGTAAACTAAATGAAATAGTTTACTTTGGTAATAAAAATATTTTTTCCTTAAGCACTATAGTGATTTGTTTTCTCAATTTCAATCCAGAGTAGTTTGTGCACTAGAAATACACATTATCTCTTGAAGTGACCAACAAAAAAAATACAAAGATTCGGTCAAAGTACATATCAAGGCACTTCACATATCACATTTCGAAAGATAGGAAGCAATGAACCCAATTAGCTCCACAATTATAACAAAAGAACAAATGCTAACAGTAAAAGTTCCACAGATTCACAACATTTCACTCATAAAACTGCATATTTGCCAGGCTAAAACATACATTTCAACTGTCACTTCCAATTGCAAGCAATATCTACTGTTATAAGGACCTCTACTAATGATTTTAACTTGAAAAAGTGTGGTTTCCACAAGAAAATATTGGCGCGATTTAGCATCTTAAGCTAGCGGCGATTAGCAATGCTAACATTCTCCCCACACACACACACAGTGGAACTCACCATGAAAAGCACCACGTGAGGGACAAGTAGCTTCAAAGCTAGGGTGTGTTCGCAGCCTCCTCACTCATGAAAAACACCACGTGAGGGACAGGTAGCTTCAAAGCTAGGGTGTGTTCGCAGCCTCCTCACTCATGAAAAACACCACGTGAGGGACAGGTAGCTTCAAAGCTAGGGTGTGTTCGCAGCCTCCTCACTCTTAGTCCAAATATCCTTCTGGGAAAAGCTGCTACTTCCACGTTAGCTAGCCACCTCGTGCAAAGGATCTTCCCCGTCTGTGTCTCTGGCGTGTCTGACAGACAGGTCCAGGGCACGCACAGAGCAAGAGCGGACCTTGACCTGATTGGCCGATAGCAATATCAAAGTAGGTTGCGATTGGTTGCTCAAGTTGCCAGGCAAAATACGACAGTAAATATGTATAATACAGTTTTTTTTTTTTTTTTTAAGGATATTTATGAACTTTTAATGAACTAATATGAACATGTTTTTAACCATATTTATTTCCATTGTGCAATGAAAATTTTTTAATCAGAATCAATATTTATCTTTCATCATGGTTTGTAACTCTGGGTTACACACTCATAACTCGCTCAATTCTTGATTGATTTACAAACGGTTTCGTTTATTACAAGCCTTATTAACGTGGCTATGATTCAGGCTCAATTCCGAAATCGCAGCTTTTCGTTTTGAAAAATGCGGCATAGTTGTGTGTCTTTTCTGCCTGGCTACTCACATTGAAGATGGTGTTACTCACAATCTGATTTTCAATTATTAGGTTTTCCTGAGACCAACGTTTTTTGAGAACCTAATCTTTAGGTGAAATTACATTCTTTGTGTTTGTGGTTGTATTTATTTGCTTGTTAAGAGACTTTGATTGAGACCTTAGACTTATTGTTTGTATACATCTATGCCTGGATTAGTTAGCCTGCAGCCGAAATGCATTGTGGGTAATGTAGGCACCAGTTTCATGAAAAGACAACATCTCTGTTTGTTGTGCATTGATTTTGGTTGAGCTTTGTTTTTATCCGTGCATTAGAAAGCTGATAGTAGTAAAGAAGTGCAATGCTAAATAATAAAATTATATTTACATCCATTTAAGCTGAAAAAAGATGATATCTGTGTTCATTATTATATGAATTCAATGGTTTTAATTATTCTTATGTAAGCAGTAAAAGAAGTACATCTCTGACGTGTCAAGTGAGATGCAGATGTTGAGGTCTCAGAGAGGACTCAGGCTCATTACGGCCCTAAGGTAACAAAGGTTTTGAAGCAGACAAATAAAGATCTTAAGAAGAAACATTATAAGTTAACCATATGATTATGCTTGCTGAAATATATATACATTTTTGAAGTGTTGATTTGATTAAAGTAATGATTCAGATGATTTATTATGTTCAGATTGAGAGGAATGATTTAAAAAGTGATTCTGTGTGAAGTAATCCTTGTTTAGGCTCTGTGTGTGCGTACAGGCCTCATAGGCTTGTGTGTCCAGGCCTTAAGAAAGCAGAAGTGCAGTAAACAACAGTCACCATGACTCGGCAGCCACAATGACATTGCAGCCTCCTCAGAAAAAAGGGAAGTTTGGGAAAAACCCAAAAGGGTGGGCTGAAATGTGTGTGTGTTAAACAGAATGTGGACACTGTGTATTTGCTGTAACAACATGACTTCTGTATTACTGCTGTATGTGATGACAAAGTTGATTGCATAAGTTAGACGGTGTCAGAGGGCGTACCTAGCCAGTTTTGTGTGTCCGGAGAGAGTATAAGAATGGGAGAGCAGAGACATTACGGGGGAGTCGTTCGCCGGAGCTGCTAAGAGGAGCTGCAAAGGGAACTTGGCCGGAGTTCTGAAGAATCTTCACCTTCCTCTTTTGCCCAAGAGACGGGAAGACGACGCGGGACTTAGGCTCCAGAGATCGCTGAGGACATCGTTGGAAGTAAAGTCTTTTTCTGACTTTGTTCAACAAGCGAAGACCACACTGCCAAACGGAGAGTCCTAAGAGGTACTGCAGTTATCCAGAAGAAACCAATAGAGGGAAGAACCGACTACACCCGAAGAGGCAAAGGAGGCAACAGCACTGGGCTGTTCCCCTCCCCGGGGCTGGGAGGCCCAGTGACCCACTACAGCCTGAACAGACGAGGGTTTTTCCATCACCACCATACCACAGAGAAGACAGCTGGGGCATAAGCACTAACGCTCCAGCCAATTCCAGAGATAACTGCCAGACCACGATTGGCTCACAGGACTCCTCCGCTCCCCCCTGCCGAGGGATAAGATTCTTTTGTTCACAAAGAAGACATCGTACCGAGTCCTCTGGACAACTGAGTGCTTTTCCCAGACGCAAGACAAGACCGAGTGATACAGTAGTGGCCACGCTGTTCGCTCTCTCTCCTAAATTCAATAATTAGAGAAGATTGTCAGGTACGCTCAATTTAATTACTTTAGTATCATTTTTAATTAGAAATAATTAATTGTTTAATCATGAATTGATGCTGTGCTCTTGCTAAACTTGCTTAATAAAACGCTCTATTGCATTTAAAGAGAAGCCTAATGAAATTATTATAAATCACTGAAAATCTGCATAGTGGTAAAAAGTTAAGTTGATTGTGTGCATTCAATCCAATGGTTCTTAAAGGTTACTTAGTCCAAAGTGAGGTTGTTTAAACATTACCGCTGAGGTTAGTTCTTTCCAAACCTCTAAAACGAACCCAGGAATAGCACCAAGTGCATGCAAGTCCTTAGAGAGAAGCTGTCCGATAACGAATGTGAATGATAGATCAATTCTACTACTTAGAGAGGCTGCTTGGTGGGATAGCATTTATCAGATAAGAGGGGTGAGACATTCGGATGCAAGGCAGTTAGAACCTGGGCGAGTGTCTCTCGATTCCAGCTTAATATTTTCTGCTGAAACCTGTTAGGTGAAATACTAATAGGCAGATAGAATCTAACCCTTTAAACGGAGAGCTGGACCAACTTTAACCTGAGACGAGGGTTAAACAAGGCTAGACTGGCGAACATGGCGTCCCTGGGTGGGCACGAGTGAAGAAAGAAGTGTCCAAAAGAAGATTCTGAGGGTCCGGCACCGACACCTAGAATCAACCGCCAGAACCTTTCAGTGGAAACTGGGGAAGAGAGGGCTAATCTCTTCTGACCGAGGGTCCACGCTGCGGAGATCGGGGAAGGAGAAGACGAGACCTTCTGACCGAGGATCCACAGCACGGGTGATCAGCCGACAGAGAGACTCGGGATCATCACGCCTGACGGGAGGTACAGTGAGAACCGCAGGCTAGAAGAAGCCGCAGTGACCTTGGGCCAGCGCATCCCAGAAAAAAGGCACCGCGGAGCAGCCAGACGAAGTCTGCACTCATCCCTGCTCAACGGTCCTACGAGAGGTTTTGAGGGAGCAGACGACTCGAGACGACAAAGACGATGGCTGAGAGCCAACAAGACAAAGATGTACTCGTCCCTGATAAAGAAGAAGAAGCGACGGCCCCACAAGACGACGCAAAAGCCGGAGGGTCCGGTGAGCGAAAAGAAGAAGATCCATCCTCCGAAGCCCCAGTGCCGGGAGAGACAACGATCAACGAGGTGGTGAAGGACTCCACTTCAAAGAAGACTCACCCAGACTCCACTCCAGCCTTCCCGTACCAGATTGTCCTGGCAGGTAAAGGGTGGGACACCTGGGAAGAAGAAATAAAGAAGCATGTGCATAACTTTAACCAGAAGCTGACAAGAGAGCAACTGAAGGAACAAATTCAGAAGGGCCTTGAGAAGGACGGGTGCTACATTTCCCACGAAAGGATTGGAAAGTACTGGCTAACAGTACTGGAGGGAAAACCCAAGCCACCCAAAACGAAGCAAGAAGTGAGGGATTGGATAACCTGGTGGGGTAACTACCTGACAGAATCAACAAGAAGTCTGCCGATGTCAAAAGTTGCCATGATATTGAGTCCTACCGCAGCATATGACGCTGTGGTAAAGATGCTTGCCAAAGAGACGGGAGTGGTTCCAGTTCTGATCTCCAACAAAGTGCGGGCAACAGCAGTGCAAAAGGACCAGCGAGATGTGCTGAAGCCTATACATGAGTATGCAGCATCAAGAAGTGAGATGACGGTTGAAGAGGACCGGCGAAGCGAGCAGACGTACTCAGGGTCCGTAAGGGAGTCGGATGAAGAAGACCCGGATGCAGAGGGACCTGAGTATGCCGGGCCGCCAAGGCCAACAGGGTTTGCCAACTGGGAGACTCTGCAGGCAGAGTTCGGTGGACCGAGTCGTCCGCACCTGACGCCCCGACCAAGCCTCGCAAGGGACTACTCGGCACTGTCCCCCACAACTCAAAGGGACATTTATGCTACTGATGAGCTCATCGCATCCAGTAAAAAGGTCCTCCAGTCCTTAAAGGAGTATACTGCCGCCCACAAAGCTGCGAAGTGCCCAGCTGATGAGGACCTCATTGAGGACGAGTCGATGAGCAACAGATCCGAGAGGACTCTCCCCACCTTACCACCGTTGCCCACAGATGGTAAGAAGTTCAGTAACCAGACGGGGGCTACAGCTTACTACATCGAGGGAGACCCTTGGCAATACCACGCAGATGCCCTGCTGGTGATATCCTCCTCCATCCTGAAAGTCAGAAATACAGCTTTCAGAAAGGCTCTCGCACGCAGAGGTGGCGAAGAGTACAAGAGGGAGAGAGAAGAAGCCAGTAAGGCGAATAGAAATCGTCCAGATGGATGTAGATCTGTGGTGGTAACCAGCGGAGGAGATTCAACGTACTACTCAATAATCCATGTGATAGAAGATGAGTATCGTGAAGGAGACGACATTGAGTCATACAGAAAAAGGCTGTATGGTGCCCTGATCAAAGGACTGGCGAAAGCAAATGATCTGAAGTACAGGAGAGTGGTTATTTGTGCAGATGGACTGAGATCCAACACGCTGCCCTGGGAAGTGGCAGAAGAGGCGGCCACAAGAGCAGCGAAATGGCAGCTGATGGCGCATGAGGTCTGTAATGAATTAAAGCAACTGGTGGTCATGACCTCTCAAGCTCAAAACAAGGAGCGGAGAGATCGCATACTGAAGCCCTGCAAGGATGCAGAGAAGGCGAGAGGCCTTAAAGCAAAAGGAAAAACCGATCGACCGGCAGAAGACGGAGCAAAGCTGCCTGAGGTGTTCAGCCCTGAGCGGGAGAGAAAATCATCCACACCAGGTGAGGCAGCCCCGCCCGGAGCTTACCCTGGGGGTGAACACAGCTACGTCCAGAGCCAGCCTCAACCCAAGTCCATGGTAATATGGAAGCAAGAGACTCCTCCGGGAGCTGTGGTACAGAGGTTGTACCTACGGGACCAAGAAGGGGCCATGGAAGGCGCAATCCCCGAAGGTGACTATACCAACCTGCAGACCACTGGGCAGGACCCAAGAGAGCAGAGAGCACCAAGGACCCCTGTACCTACAGGCCCAGCAGTTTCACCCATCACTCCAGGACCAACGCCTCCTGTCCCAAGACGACGCACTAGTTTGGAGCCAAGACGTGTTACCGTCAATCCAGCACCAGAACCAGATATCGTGGTAAGCAGCAGTGAATCATCTGATGAAGAAGAAGGACGAGAAGACGACCAGTCACTAGAATCAGTCCCCCATCAGACACCTAACCCTCCAAAAGACCTCAGAGTGGGCACCAGAAAAGGTGAGAAGAAACCAGTGGAAATGGTGTCAGTGAGAAGAACCTCAGAAAGGTTGGCAAGAGATCCAAGCTTCGGCCCCATAAAAACCAGAGATGAGAGGTAAGCATACATGCCAGAAGTCGGGCAAACCAGCTATGATGTGCCGGTCAGCTGGGCTGAAAAACCAGATGAGAGGAAAATCCTGCCGGTGAGTGCTACAATTGGGGAATGGGCTAATATATTGATGATGCCTAGTTATGGAACTCTAGCAGCATGTACGCAGCTGACAGCTGGTTTCAGAACGGCCTTCATCGCCATAACCCATGATGTGATGCTTCGGAGAATGAAGAGGGCAGCATACAGCTACTCCAAAGAAGTGGAAAGGGCAATGTTGGAAGACTTTTCCGAGGATGAGGAAACCGGAGAGAGACCCCAACAACAGCCACAGCCACAGGAGGCCCCAGCAGCATCTGCGGCTGGAGCAGCAGGTAATGCAATGAGCCTGCTGACACCAGCCCAAGGCTTCACAGAATTCAAAAAGGTCAAAATGCTGGTGAAGGACAAAGAGTCTGGGCAAAGCATGGTAAATTACCTGAGAGACAACTGGTCACTGGTGAAGAACACTACTACGTGCGAAGAAGCCAGAAAGCTGTGGCTGACCTATGCAACAGGTAACACAGTGAAAGAGGGAGAAACTTCTCAGAGCCATTATGACCGGTTGGTGCTTGAAGACTCAGATGATGAAGAGAGCTGGTTGCTCAGAGCCAAAGCAAGGCTGGAGAAGGGACAGACCCTCACCCTCATTTGGCATGAGATCAAGGACAAAGTTCCGCCGACAGGGTATATAAGAGCCCTAAGGATCCTGACTACAGGCCAGAGGGATGAGGTGGACTTCGCTGCCATGCCATATGAAACTACAGTATCTCAGCTCAATGCAGCAGTAAAGGGGTGGGACCTGAAGAGGAGGTTCTACCAGATGAGAAAAGAAAAAGAGTCACAACAGCAACCACCAAAGGCTAAGCCACCACAAGAGACCCCTCAACGACCAAGAGAACCAAACCAACCACAGCGTTCTCGGTCCTGGCCTAACCGACCAGCCCCCAGAGACCAGACCAGACCAGCCCAGAACAAGCAACCATTCCAGCCTCGACAGACCCAGAAGCCGGCTGGTGAAAGGAAGAGTGATTACCTGCCCCCAGAAGAGTACAGAAAGCTGACCCCGGAGCAGAGAGACGCCCTCCGTGCCGCTCGCCAAGCAGCAGGCACTCAGGGGCCTGAGAAATGACGGCCCAAGAGGCACGGGTCACCCTGGAACATGCCTGCTGGAAGGGGGATGAAATCTACACTGATGTGGATGGAGTCCCTTACCAAGTAGACTCTGGGGCAGAGGTGTCGATGACCCGCAAGAGCCTCGACATAGCAGGACACCTACAGGCCCAACTAGCTGATGGAGCAGTTAGGGAGTTCCCATATGCAATTTGGAAAGGAATTGTATGGGTTCTTGGGCCTTTCAATCTGGTAACGACAAAAGACCTAAAACGGCTACATCAACCCAAGAAGAACATGCCAGTCGAGAGACTGAAGAAGTTGTGGGCTCGCATGATCCGCTTTACACCTCAACAAGAAGAGTTCCAGCTCAAGCAGTGGTACAAGCCAGTCGATGTAAAAGAAGTCGCAGCACAGAAGGTTGAAGAGAGTGATCTGTCAGCTGCAGAAAAAGAGCAGCTGAAAGGGATCATCTCCAGAGCCAAGGTAGCGCGGTTCAAGAATGATTGTGGGGATCTTGGGGAGAAGTACACCCATACTATCATTGGAGGAGTGCATCCAGCGGTCCGCCAATATCCCCTCAATCCCGGTGCAGTAGAAGAAATGGACCTGATCGTCAAAGAGCTGAGCGCACTGGGGATAATCCGGGAAGAGCCGAATCCAATAACCAACAGTCCGATTCAGGCAGTGAAGAAACCTGAGTCGGCGGGTGGAGGATGGAGGCCGGTGATCAACTTTAAAGCCCTTAACCGTCGGACAACCGCGAACAAGGCAAGTTTGATCAATCCCCAAGGCACCCTGAAGACTCTACAGGTCAAGAAGTACAAGTCCTGTATTGACCTAGCGAACGGATTCTTCTCCCTGCGCCTAGCCAAAGCTTCACAAGGCAAGACAGCGTTCACACATAAGGGGAAAGCTTATGTGTGGACCCGACTGCCCCAAGGCTTCAAGAATTCACCGAATGTGTTCCAAGCTGCTGTAATGGATATTCTGCAAGGACTTGGAGCGACAATCTATATAGACGACGTGTTCATCGCAGACGACTCTGAGAAAGAACACCTGGAAAAGCTGCAAAAGATTGTCAAAAAGCTGACAGATGCGGGCCTAAAGCTGAACCTGAAAAAGTGTCAATTTGGCCAGTTTGAGGTAAACTACTTAGGATTCCAGGTCTCAACCGACCTCTGAAGGATACCGAGAGAAACTGGAGCAAATTAGACCTCCAGGATCACTGAGAGAACTACAACAGATCCGAGGTTTGTGCAACTACGTGAGAGACCATGTCCCTGGGTACCAGAAGTATGCCAGATCACTGTATGCAAGATTGAAGAAAGCTGAAGACCAGCCTGAGGAGGACCATGACAGAACTTGGACATGGACAGCGACAGACCAACACCATCTGGAAGAACTGAAGAAGGCGATCCAGGGAGCCCTACGGTTGGAACCCAGGAGCCTGACAACCAGATTGGTAGCTGAGACGAGCTGCGACGACGACGACGCCGTGGTGAAAGTCAGTAACGAAGGAGCAGGAATTGTGGCTCTATGGAGCTACACACTGACATCCGTAGAGAAGAAGTACCCGCCAGAAGAAAAGGAATTGGCAGTCCTAGCAAGATACTGGAGTGCCCTGAAGGACCTGGCACAGGGTCAGGGCATCAAAGTCAACACCCAAAGCCAAGTACACCGATTCCTGAGAAAGGCCACTGTAGAGAGTACCAAGGCAACCAATGCGAGATGGGGAAGATGGGAAGACATCCTACTGGACCCAGACCTCGAGATTGGGCCAACTCAACCCACAAGTAAGAAAGCACCGAAGCCTGAAGAACCAACAGAGGATCCATGTGAATGGACTCTGTACACCGACGGATCGAGAAAGGGTCCAGACAGCACTGCCTATTGGGGCTTCATCCTTAAGCAAGGTGAAAAAGAGCGTTACCGACAGAAAGGTAAAGCAGAAGGCAGTGCACAGACAGGAGAAGTCACAGCAGTCCGAGAGGGCCTGCTGGAGCTAGAAAAAAGAAAGATTAAGAGAGCTAGAGTAATAACAGATAGTTCTTACTGTGCACAAGCTCTAAATGAAGACCTAGCCATTTGGGAAGAAAATGGCTTTGAAACTGCTAAAGGCAAAACGGTAGCACACCGTGATTTGTGGCAAAAAATTGCCGAGTTAAGAATGAACATGGACCTCGAAGTGAGGCACCAACGGGCCCATACGAGAGAGGGGGCCCACTGGAAGGGAAACGACGAAGTGGATCGTTTCGTCCAGATGAGAAAATTCGTCTTTGTCGGGATCGAGGAATGGGACCAAACCCCTAAAGGAAAAATTGTCCCAGAGAAGTACGTGGAAGAAGTGGTGCGGGCCGTACATGAGGCGCTAGGCCATGTGAGCACACTTCCTACCCGTAGGGAGCTGGAGAAGCTGCAACTCTGGATTCCAGAGCGCCGTGTGCGACGAGTGCTGAGGGCCTGTGAAGTATGTGGTCGATACAACGCAGGACGCCGAGGGCAAAGAGTAGACGGGCTCACCATCAAGAGCACTATTCCCTGGGGTTCTATCTGCATGGACATAGCAGGCCCAATGGGGGTTACAGGGAAAAGAGGTGAGAAATACCTTTTGGTGCTGGTGGATTCAATGTCAGGCTATGTGGTTACTAAACCAGTGAAGAAAGCTAATGGCAACAGTGTAGTTAGCATGTTAGAACAGACCTGTGGCATTCTAGGGGTGCCAAAAGAATTGAGAACAGACAATGGAACCCACTTCAAGAATACAAAAGTGGATGCATGGTGCCAACAGTATGGGGTGATGAGGATTTATTCACCTCCATACACGCCACAAGCAAATGGAGTGGTCGAGCGAGCCATTGGGCTGGTAAAGAACTGGATAGGCAAGAATGCAAATTCCAAAGAATGGAGCACAAAAACCCTAGAAATAGGAAAGGCCCTGAACGACAGACATCGAGCTGATAGGCCTTCCCCTTCCGAGGAGCTGAATCAACGCCCCTTTGTCCAGGCCTGTTTCATTAGTTTGTTTTTTTAAATAATTATGTTAATCAACAATTCAAAAGTAATGGCTGTTTTTGATTATTTAATTTTCAATAAATTTTTATTTATTGTTACTTTTGTGAGTTTCAAGTGATTTCAGTGAGAATTGTGGGTTTTTCCTTCTTTAACTGAGGGGTACCAACAATTTTGTCCACGTGTGTATTTACAAGTTCAACTCTAACAACATGCAACTTAGACTTGCATGGCTTAGGGTGCTTTCACACCTACGCCTTTATGTCCGCTTAAAGCGGACTGGAGTCCGCAACACCTGCAAGTACGGTTTGTTTGGGCTGGTGTGAAAGCACACCAGACTTTTTTGGTTCGGACTAAAGAACCAGACCGAGACCACCTTCGGGAGGTGGTCTCGGTCCGCTTCTATGTGAACTCCAATTCGGTTCGCTCCTGGTGAGAACACAGACCTGTCTCCATTCGGACCGGCTTGATGGTGCAGCAGACTTTTTGGTCTACGGGAGCTTCCATAGCAACCTGCACAGGTTGTAGAGTATCGCCCGCTTTCTCCGATAACGCCTTGCAATGCATCTTCTCCGTGCCAAAAGCGACTGTGTAATGTTCTCGTACCGAATGCGAGCTTCATGCTGGAACAACAGCAGTATTTGTGCATGCTGCATAAAGCAATGATACGAATATATGGCAACAAGAATGAACAGGAGAGCATAGTTCATTGTTTATGAATAAACCTCGATCCACAGCCTGTTGTTTTCTTCCGGGATTTTTCCCTCTTCACATGCTGCGCCAATCAGCGTTCACCTACGTCATCTAAAACACCTTATTTTGTGAACAGCGCCGCCAAACGACTGGGAGGAGATATAACATTCATCGTAGTTGGTTCAACTGCGAAAACACTGGTGTGAATGTGAACTGAACCAGTTGAAAATAGCAACATTGTAACAACTTTTGGGTCCAAATGAACCACTCTAACGGACTGACAGGTGTGAAAGCACCCTTAATCTTTGAGACAAGCGCTACTGGCAGGATCAACCAGGTAGCCCAGACAGAACGAGCGTGCGGCGCACGCCCGAGTGTAGAGCTGCATGTACACATGATAATATGCACCTATGAGGACAACATAACATTCTCATTTAACACATTTTTTCTGAAAAATTAGTAATTAGGCCTGTCAGAATTCTGTCTTATTTCATAACTCTTTCTGTCTTATTTCATAACTCTTTCTCAGAAAACATTTGCATTCTGAGCTGTTGGTCCGCATTGCCATGATTAGGGAAATGTTGCAGCTTTTCCTCTGCAGCTGCCCTCTTACATGACATTTATATTAAAAAGTGTCATACAGGTGTCAGCAACCGTATGCAGCCTCATTAAATGCACAGTTGCCTAAAAGAATTGCACCATGATGCAGTTTCCTCTGCTTTTATAGCCCATGAAATGTCGAGTACCTGTTCCTTTGGATAAGATGTACAACATGCTCAAAAGAAGCTTTAATTCCAAATTTAGACATTGAGGTTTGTGGGCAAAAAAAATCATCCCAAAAAACTATTCAGATTTCCTAAAAACACATTAACAATTGTCACTACAAACTGCTGCATAAATTCAAACTTCTAACTAATTCTGGTCTTTATCGGCACATTTCTGGGTGGATTTAAGAGACTTTTAATGATATTGCAGTTCATTTAAGGACATCTGCAGGATAAACAGAGTCACAAGCTGATAGGTAAAAAGAGAAATTTAAAAGCACATACAGGTGCTGTAAAATTAAGCTTGTATTACTATAATGAAAAAAGGCAAAGAATCTGACAAAAGAGATGTAAAAGGGTATAAGTAAAGCTCACCCAGCGAAAAAATCATGGCTCATATCGGAAGCTTGAGCTACAAAACTGATAGAAAATTAGATATTTTCTAGAAAGACAGCAATGTTTTGTTTGCAGCAAAGGAGCCTGAATAAACTACAATGTTTAATATATTCTCCGTAGGTTATTTCTCCACTGGCTGTAGCATAAGACTCTGTGGTCTCTGTGGGATTAATTATACAATAAATCTTCACCAATCTGAACCAGTCAGTGTAAAATACATGACTTTATTAATTATTGGTCAGCTGTCAGCGTGCAGATTTGTCATTCAACCAGTGAAAAATAAATAAAATGTCATTGTGTTAAACCCCAACAACTCATTTCCACAATGTAATTTATAGATTTTCTATGGTGTGTAAAATTACACATAATAACCACTAAAATCACTGAAACAAAAATTATTAATTTATTTACTAACTGTAAAAAACAGTTTAAAAATCAAGGACCTGTTTATAAATGCTAATTTGTCAGAAAATTCTAATTATATCACAGACATGTATTGTTATGTGAAAGAAAATTACATATATTAAGAATTTAAAAATTATTTAACTGTTATTTCACATTTTTAATTTTGTAAAATACAGACAATAACAAGTTAAGTAAAACCACAAAGAAGGTATTGAATGACACGTAGATTTTTTAAGGCCAAAATTGTACATAATGTTCATTCAAAAAATTCTGTATTTATGTAAATAGTAACTTGTTCTTTTTTAACACAAGAAATATCCACAAAATTACAGCTTTTTATTATATTTAGATAACCCATTGTTTTTTTTAAAAAAAAAATTCTGGCAGTCTTGCTGGCAGATTTTTTACCATTTGTTTTTGATTTATTTAAATTCGTACGGCATTTTTACAGAGCTGTACATAACCTTGCAAATCCTGTTTTTGTATTTTTTCTGTTGAGATTGTGTTTGAACTGACAAAACTATGATTACCTTAAACTGCTAACTTTATCACAGTATAATCTGGACCAAAACTCTGCATAATTTCCATCTAATAAAAACAGGCAGGTAATTTGGTGTGTAAATGTAAAAGCAATGATTCTCACAGCAATTTCTGTGCAGATACATAAATATCCTAACTTTTTTTAAAAAAGCGCTTTTGGACTTTCTCGCTTGCCGTCGGTCGTTCCCGGAAGTGCTTTTATAACTTGCTTACGGCTCTGCAGTTTGTGTTTGACAGCATCCTGGGTTCAAGCCGAGATTTTTTCCTGCACGACGTGGACCGAAATCTTCATTAAAATGTCTGGAGGGGCCCGTTTGGAAAATGCCAACCCGGTGATCTTCCAACGGTCCGGGGAGAGGCTGCTCACCGCCTCGGAGGAGGACGAAGATGTTCACGATCCCATCGACGACAGAGAAATATTCGATATCCTGTTTCCTAGTTTCTTCTCATTCAGACTGTTTTACACCTCAGAGTTACGTGTGTGTTAATTTTGCTGATATATTTACTTTTCTTTAGTATCAGAGTTAGTTGGTATCTAAGCTAGCTAACGTTAACAGCTAATGCAGGTAATGCTAAAGCTAATGAGATGAAGTGACTCGGTTCTCCCATTAGTTGGTGCACAGATATGTCCATGTCTCTTGGCACACAATTCATCCAGTCTCCAAGAACCACACTCTGTAAAAAGACCCCTACTTGAACCCTCTTCCCACTCTCTACTTGGCAATCTATTCCTTTGTTAGCTGTGATGTGATGTAGCTACTGGTGGGAGGATTATTACGGTTTCCACCCTAAAACAGCCTTGAGTTAGCAGTTTCATTGCAATTAGTTCTTTACCTTGGTAAAAGGAAATAGGAATACACTGTGAAGCAAAGCCAAATCTCTTTTACATTTTTGGTGTCTGTATGTGTGAAAAGCTTCCCAGTTGACTGTCCCTCATTCATCTCTCTCCCTTAAAGGTCAAGCACAGCCCATGCATCTATTGCAGGATAAATGGTATTGGTATCAGTGTTATGCTACTTATACATGGTATCAATTTGAAAAAATAAATCCAAACAATATATACAAATCAGTACAAATGAATTTTGATAAAGCATTTCTATCTTGAAGGTGAATCATTTCAACCCAGATGTTCACCTTTTGGAGGTTTTGGACCCATTTTTTTGGGTCATTTTCCACCTTTATTCTTCCTTTATTCTGTTACCCAGTTGTAATTAAATACTGATATGTAAATAAAGAGTCATTCCACCTCAAATTATCATCCACAATTTCTGCATAGCCACCTCTGATTTGCCTGAAATCTTTATAGAATGAAATATCGATGTTTATAAAGCTTCTTGTGACATTTTAGTTTACTATATCGAATACTTTGAGAGGTAAATTTGTTTAGAAAACTGCCCAAAATAGCATGTTTTTTTTAACATAATGAAATTTGAGTCTGTTTGAATGAGAATATTTCGTTCGGGGGGCGTCATCGAAAGTTCCAACTTTTTTGACATCAGCGTCACGATGATTTAACTAAAATTTTGCAAAAAGCACTGTAGTATCCTCCCATATTAAGAATGACATGTAAACTACATTAGGCTGCGACAAATAGTGGTACACATGCATTTTTTTTCTTATGCTGTCTTAATTTCTTTAACTAAGACTACATCTGATTAGATCCATCAATGACCCAGAGCATCCTCTGTCTCTGGAGGAGCTCAATGTCGTGGAACAAATACGAGTCCAGGTATGTAATTTTTTTTAAGGTTTGAAAAAGTGTGGATGAGAGTAAAGTATAAACAGGGTAGTGGACTCACAGATAACCTGGTCTAGTGAAGGAGTGTTAGAACACAGTTGAACCAGACCATTGATCTGAATTTCCTTTATTTTTACTGAATTTATCGAAGAAGTTATTTTTCTCTTTTAAAGAAAAAAGATTAATATTCCCATCCCAGACCTTTTCTCTAAACTAAGTACTTGATCTCATCGTCCTGTATGAAGGCTATTGTCATAAAACATTTCAAAAACATCTTTAAAAAGATTTCAGTGATTTTGATTATATTCAGCATGTTTTTTATTAAGTCCCTCCCTGTGTTGTCTTTTCTGCAGGTCGATGATGCAGGAAACACTGTAGGTGTTGAGTTCACTCCCACCATCCCTCACTGCAGCATGGCGACACTCATCGGTCTGTCAATCAAAGTCAAGCTGCTGCGCTCACTGCCGGACCGATTCAAAGTATGTTTGTGTTTTTTTCGTTTTTTTTTTTTTTTTACTAGAGATGCACATTTCGGCTACATTAATGCCTCAAAAACACAACACTAAAACACTAAACACTACTGCTACGTTTTAGGGATAGATTGATTATCTGTCAGGCTGATTAATGTAGGCGATATTTGGCATTTCCCCAATTATCAGTATTTTTTTAAACAATATTTTATTGAATTTTAAATAACAAAACAAACTAGGGAACTAGTCAGCACAAGATCCACCCAATCAAGTATACAGAGTGCAAAAAAGAAAGACAAAGACAACAATCGGGAGAACTTGGAAAGTTTCTTTGTACAATTGAGTAACTGAGGGAGGCTTCTCCTTTATCCACTGTAAAAGGACACAGCGTCTTTCTAGAAACAAACGTTTTTGCAGTAAGGTCATCTGTGTGGTGGTCAGAGGTAACTGTCTCATAGGGATATTCAGAAGGAATAGACCTGGGTCTGTCTGTATTGTTTTGAATAGTATTGAACTAAGTTCTGTTGCAACATTTATCCAGAATCTAGATATTAAAGGACACAACCAAAAGCAATGATAGTAAGTTCCCACCTCTTTTTTAGACTTGGTGCACGTGGCAGAGACCTGGGGGTCAATCTTGTTCAAAAGGTAAGGGTAAACTGAAGTCTGTGTAATATTTAGGGTCCGAGGTGGGCATATGCAGCACATCAATACACACGAAAAAGTCAATCACAGACACCCTAAACCCAACAGGAAGTGCGCCATCATGCATTAACTGTAAAAAATCTGTGATGAACTCCTTCTAGGAGGTAAGTCTTAGAGACCTGAAATTTTGCCAGTACATACATGAGGCCTTCCTGAGCAAAAGTTATTAAAATCTTCCTCCATAGTCAAAGGGTGTGGTCGTGGCAGCCTGTAGAAATTTGATCCTTCGCCATGAAACAGGAAATGCTGTGTAATTCTCCTGACCATGCTCCAATCTGAATGAAACTTTACATGTATGATCAGAGACCTGCCCTGATGACATCCATATAGCAACATTCATTCACTGTCACAGCACCACCTTGTGGTCTCAAGAATTTGACATTTTTTAGACTTTCATGTACTATTCTTAGCCTGTTGCTCAGATTCACCTCAGATGTGGTGACATAAGCCTGAACACATTGATGATGAATCCCAGAAAAAATGGTGACATGTCATAAAAAGGCGTGTCTGTGGCGGGACGGCAAAGCTTGACGTTTCACCGTGAAAATTGAAGTGTTCATATCTCAGCTGCAAAAGGTTTTATCTGCCCCAAACCTCATGTGCTGGACACCAAGACGCGTCTGAGGACATCCACACTCAAAAATTTAGAAAAAGTCATAGCGCCACCTGTTGGTAACAAGAAGTTTAGAAATTACATTTGCAAACACCATTGCTCCAAACTTTTTCATATCATTCTGAAAATTGGTCAGCTGATTCTTCACCCATGACAATAACACAGTGTGAAGATTTTGACATTTCATAAAATGCTGTTGCCGTGGCAACATGTTGTTTTTGTGACAAAGTAC